>NC_133662.1:94826073-95058573 GCF_037893015.1 Macrotis lagotis | reverse complement strand
ACAAAAGACTAACTGTACATTCTTTGGAATAAGTAACATTTCTAAAATAGGATACATAGCTCAGCTTCCCTCTCATCTCTTTATGATAGTGATCCAGAAGCAGAGCTTGTTGCAATATATAATTTGCTTAAAACATATACAAAACAAAACAGAAGACTGATATAACTGCAACCTTAGGAAAGACCCTCCATGTTCTGAGGAATAACCAAAGCAATTCTAAAGCAGATCAAAGTATCTGTTTGTGCTGCTAGATAGAAACAAGTCCTAATGTGTTCTTACTGAAAGCAAAAACTGAAGTACATTCATGCAAAACCTGAGATGGCAGGTCTGAGGTCAAGGTGACTTTTGTATTACTCAAGAGCATTCAAATATCAGTACAATTCAGTACAATGTATCATTAGATTTAGAAAAGATTATATCACAGATATATATATATATATATATATATATATATATATATATATATGCACTTTATATAAATTAATATGTCTATACACAGCACACATGGACATTATACTATGTTATCATATATCTGCATATATAGCAGTTGTACACACATGATATATACACATAGCACATGTGAATGTATGTTTATATCTGTTCAATGCAGGTGTGTGTATTTAGATCTACATACATATACACACTCATATTTGTATATATTGTATATATAATCTAGCAAGCTAGATTTGAAGTTAGAGAAAAGGGTTCAGTTCAAGATCTCATTCTTTAAGTCACTTCAAGACTTTATACTTTATTCTGTAAAATGAAGAGGAGAAGTAACAGGACCTAGGCCTAGTGGTCACTGGATACCATTTGAGCTCACTCTATAATTGTCACACCAACATAACAACTTTGGTGACTAACAACAAAATAGAAACTCTATTACTTTCTGTAATTGAAATTAATTTTTGAAATGTTTTCTTAGGTTTGATTTTCAATACTTAAGTAGATATTTCCATTTATTACCTACTGTGGCTATTTCGGGGATGGCAAAATAAATTGTTAAAAAATTTGATTCAAACAAAATTTGTTATTATTCTAAAAACTCCATAAACCAGTTCTTTTTATTACTTTGCAAATCTTAGTGGTGCATGTGTATGTGTATTTGCACATGTGTGTGTGTGGGAGAATTGTTGGATAAATTAGAAACATAGATATTGAACTGGAAAGGACCTCTGAGTCAGGTAGTTCATCCCTAATTTTACAAGCCAGGAGCTGAGGATCAGAAAGGTTAAATGATTTGCTTTTAGTCATAGGGGTACTAAGTTAAAGGCCTATATTTGAATCTATGTTCTCTGACTTCAAATATAGTATGGTCCTATACATATAGTCACACCACACACACACACACACACACACACACACACACAAACATCTAGTCTATCTATCTATCTATCTATCTATCTATCTATCTATCTATCTATCTATCTGTCTGTCTGGCTGTCTATCTATATATATATAGCTATATAAATATATAGCTATATATTACTAAATCTACTTTTTTCTTTTGGGGAACTGAATTTGATCAAACTAACTAATTTTAATTCAGTTTACACAGTTTTGAAGTTTTAGCAAGTCATAAAGAGGAACCTTTCCACTCAGCTATAAGTTAGTCCACAAATGCTTGCATATATATATATATATATATATATATATATATATATATATATATAAAACATTGGGATCTTGTGCACATGGATTTAGATTTAAAAAAATAAATTCTTAAATTGATTTTCCCTTTTTTTCAGTAATAAAAAGAATCCAAGTTTCCAATATTTAATTTCTTGTTTTAGGATTACACTTTAAACTCCTTTCATTTTTCTTACTGGACAAGACACGTTACTTAAAAAAAAGAACAAATAGTAACTTTCTCCAAAAATCAAAGGAGTTTCATGACTTTCAGGCCTTACTTCTTCCTTCACCAGGACTTGCTTCCTTGTTGTTAGTTACATTTTAAAGTCAGGACCAGACATTTTTGAATACTTTGCTTTAGTCACGTTTGCTGGGGTATCCAAGTTCCCAAAGATGCATCTTCTATGAATACTATTTGTGGCTTATATCACAAATCAGTAAAGACCTAATCTAAGCAAGCTTCCTGCCTTTTTCCCCCTTTTCTTTTTTTTTTTTCTTTTTAAGGCGGTGGAATAGAAGGGGGGGTGCTGTTTTATATCGACAACCATCTGTGAGGCTGTCTTTTAGGCCATCAAACTCTTCCATCCATTACAGGGAGCCTTCCTCACCTCTGCTGCGTGACAGCACAATAAAGATGACATACTAATTCAATGACTTGTAATTTCAGCTAAACAAAGACAAGTGCAGCGACTTCTCCTTTTGTGTTAACAGTGCCATATCGGTGAAGCCAGCTATGCAAACATAGCACTGGGAGGGTTTTATGACAGCAGTTGAATGGGGAGAGGAGCTTGGTATTGCTTTTTATGGGTTTTGGCTCCATAATTTTTGGCTCTGAGCTGCTGGCCACAGCCATTGTGTCTGGATTCTATGTCAGTTGCAGCTAATTGTTCCAATAATGTTTATCATAGGGATCCACCAGGGAGCTGTATATGTGGAGATAAGCTACAGGGCAATGATACACACTATCTTACTGATCTCTGTACACAGGGCTTTTTCCTCATGCCAAAAAGCTCTTTAGGTTCCCAGTCTAGGAGAAAAAAAAATAACAGCTTAATCATCATGCCAACAATAGTGTCTAAGGGGATGTAATCAGGTTCCTCTGATAATCTTAGCAACACATGAAAGTCAGACCCAAATGCAGTAATTGAAGCAGTTGGTTCATTCTACCACCTGCTGTTGAAGTCACAGGTTAATCTAAATGAGGTCCCCTTCCTATGAGGCAGGATGCAAGGCGCTTTTTAAATCATAAATGTGTATTGCAGAAGCTGCAGAAAATAATAAAGTAACAGTTCATTAAATGAAAAGTGCTAAGTATACCAAGCTTGTCCAAGCCTCACATGCTGCTGCTGTCGGGCGGCAGATCCCAGTGAAGATGCCATTCTGATGTCTATACCCGAATGCACACTTCACTTTGCATATGGTTCCAGACAATGGGAGTTCCTCAGACAGATGCCCAAATGTAACTAAACGTCAGGAAATCAAGGGAATGAGCTGCAGGAAAGTAAAAACATTTTTCTTTGTCTGATTTCGATGCTATTTCCCCCTAGATTACATAAAAGGGATATTGACAATGGAAAATAATATTCCTATGGCACCAATAATTAAAATATATGCCTTAGTCAAGAGTAGTCATCTCTGCCTGAGAGCTTTTTTATTTTTTTTAATCATCATTATAGTGTCTGATTTCCATTCAGATATTTCTTAGTATGTTAATTTATAGTTTTCTATCAGGTCTTCACCTAGAAATCTGAGATTATAAATTAACTAATAGGTAAAGTGAACAAAAAGAAGATATAGACTAAAGTGTCAAAATAGGTGCACAAAATCATTCTGTTGATTAAATTACAGGGTTAATAACTAAGATTAGACTAAATTGTTTAATATTAACTAATTTTATGAACCAAAAATATATGATAAAATGAATTTAGTATAAAAAGGAAAAAAGAATGCTTTTATATAGAAATAAATGAATCAATAATCATTTATTAAGGACCTATCATGTGACAGCAGTTATGATAAGTTTCAGATATGAATATTACTGTTGTTTAGTGCCTGGCATTGAAGGGACTCTATAATTTGTCTCTAACACAACTTTCCAGGCTCATCTCATAGTACTCCTCTTCCTAAATACTGCCTTTCAGACAAACTGAGAAATACAACTCTCATCCAATCCTGTTCACCTCCAGGTTTAGAATAGTTTATCTGCACCACATTCACCTATTGAAATCCTTTCCTTGAAGGACCAATTTCAGGGTTACTTCTTTCATGAAGTTTAACCTGATATCCCATGGTGAAAATTGTACTTTCCTCTTTGATTTTCTCTTAACACATTGTTTCGATCAAAGCACATTCTGCTTTCTATTGTGTGTGTTTTCTAATGTATTTCTTCAATTCCCCTACCTTTAAAAGATCAAAAAAAAGGAAGAAAGGGAGGGGGGAGTTCAGAAAGCTTGCCTGGATTAGACTGATTTGTGACATAAGCCACAAATGATATTAGAAGATTCATCTTTGAGAACTTGGATACCTCAGAAAATATGACTAAAGAAAAGTATTCAAAAATGCCTGGTCTTGACTTTAAAATGTAATTAAAAACAAGGAAGCAAGTCCTGGAGAGGGAAGAAGTAAAGACTACAGTCATGACACTCCTTTATTTTTTTTGAAGAAAGTTACTATTTGCCCTCTGTTTTTAATGTGTTTCCTTCTGGGAAAGTTAGATGATGGAGTGTCTAGAACAATGGGTCTGGATAGACACAGAAATCATGTTAAGGAAAGATTTGAATTTATTTCCAAAGAATCTATGTCCTATACAGATACCCTGAATAAATCACTAAGTGATCCCAGAAGGCAGAAAAATTTCAGTTTTGGGTTAGTAATAGACAATATCTATTGTCTAAAGTTTAGTTTAGTTAAATTTGGAGAAAATAATTACCAGGTAGCCAAAATAAAGATTGTACCATTGGTAAGTGCAATTTTAAGCTTAAAATTAATTTAAAAGCTTGTATATTATTTTTAAAGCCATAATAATCACTGAAAATCAATAATTAAATCACAATACATGATTTAATTAAAGTGAAGGCAGCACCCACACCAGTAAAATTGGTAAATCTTTGAAGCATTGAATTAATATCCTTTTAAAGAAAAAAGATGACAAGGTGACAGAATCATTAAACAAACAAAAATTAATACCTGAAACTAGTGATTTAAATATTAATTTACCAACTTTAGTCCTACATGAATGTAATTAACTTAAGCATATCAAAACAATACAATGGGCTTTGTATCAAAAATTCTTCATAGTGTGAAAATAAAAAGCAATTGTTCATCAATAAGTCATCAGGAGGAGAATATGGTACTTTGATACCATAATGGATCTGATCTTAATCACATGACTCCTCAACTCACCAGAACTGATTGAATTTTAAACCATTCATACCCTGCTATCATGTGTAAATTTTTTTCCATATCTTTTCATAAATTCAACAATAGAATATTTTGGGAGTCTTTCTCAAAAGATTTATTTTTTGACATTACCTTGAATACAAGTAGAATGTTAAGACTATCAACTATTATACCTCTTTCTTGTTCCATAAACTTCATTCTTTATTTTTTGAATTACTTAATGAATTAAAAAATTTTAGTTGAGGCCTTACTATGTGCCAAGCATTGGAGGTTTAAATAGCAAAAAGTAAGACTGTATCTACTCTCAAGTATTTCACACCTTAAATGGGGTAGGAAAAAATAAAAAAAAGAAAGTTCAAATAATGGGTCCTAGGGTAAAATGGGAGAAGTAGATAGTAAAGTCCAGTGACTAGTCAGTAGATCAGATGACAGTGCCTGTGGTCTGAAGAATGCAGACATAGGGCAGAAGGTAAGATAACAGGATCTTAGGAGAGAGAAGTACAGATGTCTTCTCAATATACCAGATTGAATGGCTGAATCCTCCCACCTTATCCAAATCAATTGAGAAACCAAGCAACTTAGATGAGTTCTAGTCAGCCCTGGTGGGAGAAATGTCCTCTTGGGATTTTTAATTATGTCTTTCTGTGTCTCTGTGTCTCTGTGTCTGTGTCTGTGTCTGTGTCTGTGTCTGTGTCTGTGTCTGTGTCTGTCTGTCTGTCTGTCTTTCTCTCTCTCTCTCTCTCTCACACACACACACACACACACACACACACACACACACACACACATACACACACAGAAACACACCCAAAGATTATTCAGTGGTTTTTTTTGCCTGTTGGTCAATGTGCAACTTTAAATCATTGAAAACTATGTTATTTCATGACACAGCAATATAGCCTCTCTTTAAGTATATTGATGTTTGGAAAAAGGTCCTTTGCTTGAGAGAGAAACCTGAGGTCATTATCAAAGACTAAAATTTTCTAATAGTCCATTTCACTAATTCAATCTCTTTGATTCTGGATCTAGTTCATTATGTATCCTCAATGTAGGTTCAAGATACATATGTTAATTCTGTGGTTTATCTATTAGGTTATTTAGTATAAGCTCGGCAAAGAGCATTCATGCATGTTTTTTTCCTCTGTGGATGATTTGGCTGATCTCTTTTGATTGATTGTTGATCTCATTTAGGAATGTTTTCATAGCACCAGAGATTTAAGAAATCATTACAACAATCATTCCAAGAGCATCAGGAAGACCTCATCATCTATATAAATAAAACCTTTTCTGCACATTATCTTTAAAAGATATATTCCAAGGAGCAGTTAAGTGGCACAGTGAATAGAGCAAACACCCTGGAGACCGGAGGTCCTCTGTTGAAATGTGGTCTTAGAAACTTACTCATTGCCTAGCTGGATGACCTTGGGCAAGGTACATAACCACATTGTTTTGCAAAGAGCTAAATATATATATATATATATATATATATATATATATATATATATATATATATACTATAAAAAGTAAACCTCTTTAGGGTTTATATACTTTAAGCTCATTTGAAATTCATATTTAGAAGACATAACAAAGTTATCTCAGTTTTTATATCTCTGAAGGGATCCTTATGATTTTAACATATACAAGTATATGTTTATATGCTATAGCAAAACCTTTAAGATAAGATTTTGTTCTAACAAATAACTTTTTAAAGTGATTCAATTAACAGACCAAGAAATATTCTTTCTATCAGATCTATGGAAAGGGGAGAAATTTCTCACCAAATGAAATAGAATACATTATAAATTGCAAAGTGGATTGGCCATACTAAATTAAGAAGTTTTCACACTAATAAACCCAATGCTGCCAAGATTAGAAGGAAAACAAGAAACTGAGGGAACAATTTTCACAGCTGGGGGTTGTGATAAAGATCTCATTTCTAAAATACATAGAGAATTGTGCCAAATTTATAAGACCATAAGTCATTCCCCAATTCTTAAATGGTCAAAGGATATGTACAGACAATTTTCAAATGAAGAAATTAAAGCTTTATATAATCACATGAAAAAATGCTCCAAATTATTACTGATTAGAGAAATACAAATTAAAACAACTCTGAGATTCTTCCTCATAGCTCTCAGATTGTTTGAGAGCTTGTGGGAGGATTGGGACATTGATGCATTGTTGGTGGAGTTGTGAACTGATCCAACCATTCTGGAAAGCAATATGGAACTATGCAAAGAGCAATAAAACTGATCGTACCCTTTGACCAAGGAATTCCAATAATATGCCTTTATCCAGGAGAACTCATTAAAAAGGGAAAAGTCCTACATGTTCCAAAGTATTCATAGCAGTTCTTCTTGCTCAAAGAATTAGAAATTGAGGGGATGCCCATCACTTGGAGAAATGACTAAATAAGTTATGGTATATGAATGTTATGGAATACTATTGTTATATAATAAACCATAAATGATCAGATTCTAGAGAAACATGGAACGAGTTACAGGAACTGATCCAGAGCGAAGGAAGTAGGACCATGAGAACATTGTACACATTGATAATAACATTGTGATTTGATTAACTTTGATGGATGCAGCTACTTACTCTCAGCAGTTGAGAGAGCTCAGTGAACCCTAGGATATGAACAATGTTACCCCCAACCAAAGGAAGAAAAGCAAAACAAAATAAAAAAACCAAGGGGAAAAAAAGGGAAAACCCTAAAGAATCTGAATGCATACTAAATTCACTTCTTAAAAATTTCTCCTATGTATATTTTTCCTTTCTCATGGTTTTCTTTTTTTTCCTTAATCCTACTTCCTCATACCAAAAATGACTTATCTATAAACATGTTAAACACAAATAGGTATGTACAGTATTTACCTGATTGTCACAAAGATGAGGGAGTGGGAAGAGAGGGGAAACTAGGTAACTTAAAAATATGCATATGCATTTGGATGAATGTTGAAAAGCTTTCATAACATGCAATTGGAAAAGATGAAATATCATTGGAAAAAATAAAGTTATTCATTTAAACAATCTATTGGGATTTTATATTCAGTGATTCTTAAGTTATTGGTATCAGGAACCTTTTTTATATATAAAAAATTATTAAGGACACAAAGAGTTTTTGTTTATGCAGGTCATAACTATCAATATTTACCCTATATTTTAATAGGGTAAATTAATTTTATAATTTAGATAATTAAAAATTTTATTTATGCATCAAAGTAACAAAAATAAACCCATTATGTTAAAAGATATTTTTTGAAGTAAGAAAATAGCTAATGTACTAAAACAAAGTTACATATTTTACAAGTTCTTTATTATTTATAGATAATAAGATAATCTTAAAAAATTCAAATCTGACCTTGTCATTCCTATGCTCAGAAAGTTACTGGGACTTTATTGTTTATCTTCACAGTCTATATCCATCTTAATTCTCTGGACTTATTTTACATTGTTACCTTAATGCATTATACATTCTGTATTATCTAGCTTCCTTGTTAAAACCATACATTATAATTTCCTCTTCTATTTCCATTCCTGTCCTCATATTTTTACTCACCCCAGGAAAACATTTTCTCCTTATCCCCTTTTCTTGAAATCCTTAGGTGCTGGTATAAGATCATGTCTGGTAACACTTACTATCTAGTCCTTTTCTGAGACTCCCATTTGCTACTCCCTACATTTACATACATGCTTAGTGTAGTATTCTAGGTCAATATAAGTTTCCCAAGGTACTGGGTTTTTTTTTTAATCTTATATTTCCAAAATCTACCACAGTGTTTTGCTTATAATAAGCACTGGTAAGTATTTTTCAAAGTGAATCTAATTATATGACTTAAAATTTGATTTTCCATAGAATATTGTTTTCAAAAGTGTTTTTTTTTCCTTTTTTTACCTTCATCAATGATATCCTTGATGTATTTTTTCAAACTTGTGATTTCAGTGGAAAAGTAATCACAACTGGTAAATAGGTAGTTTTGTGAAAGAATATATAAAAAATGTAGCAATGGGAAAATTGATATGAAAACATAGCTATTCCTATCATATTTAGCTTTAGTTTGATAATACTGATGCCAAGATATTTATTTTCTACAAGTATTTGACACTACATTTCCTTCCGTTATCTTGACAAACAACATTTTCATTACCATACAACTTGAGTCATAGCAACACAGATTTTGTCTGGATATTGAGTCTAATGAAGCTTCTCTGCTCATATTTTATTTGCTTTTTAATTTCTATTTTATTTATTAAAATACATATTATGAAAGTTTTCAGCATTCATCCATATGCATATGTATATTTGTAAGTTACAAAATTTCGTTCCACCCTCCCTCCCCACCCCCACCCCTCAGCAGCGAACATTCAGCTTAATATTGTACACACATATTTGTGTTGAACATGTTTACAGATTAGCCATTTTTGGTAAGAGGAATTAGGATTAAGGGAAAGAAATACATAAGAGATTTTCTAAAAAGTGAATTCTGAAGGGTTTTGTTTTGTTTTTCTTCCTTTGGATGGGGATAGCATTGTACATAACTGGTCTAATAGAGTTGTCCTAGTTCTCTGAAATGCTGAGAGGAGCTGTTTCCATCAAGGCTGATCATTTCACGATGTTGTAGTTAATGTGTGCATCATTTTCTTCGTTCTACTCCCTATGCTCAGCATCAGATCCTGTAAATCATTCCATGCTTCTCTAGAGTCCAATCATTTATGGTTTCTTATAGAACAATAATATTCCATAGTATTTAAGTATCATAGCTTGGTTAGCTATTTCCAAACATAATGGCATTCCCCTCAATTCCAATTCTTTGCCACTACAAAAAGAGCTGCTATGAATATTTTGGAACATGTGGGACTTTTGCCATTTTTTAAATAATTTCTTCTGGATATAGACATAGAATTGAAATTGTTGGGTCAAAGGGAATGAACAGTTTTATTGATCTTTGGGCATAGTTCCATATTGCTCTCCAGAAAGATTGGGTCTGTTCACAACTCTACCAGTAATACATCAATGACCTAATCCTCCCACAATCCAGCATTCATCATTTTCCCTTTTTCCCATCTTATCCAATCTGATAGGTGTGAGATGTCATCTTTGTTTTCTTTATTTCCACATCAATTTCTTCCTGTAACATGATGGGGATAAAATGTAGAAGTTTTGCTGCAATTTATGAAGACAGGCATTTTTTGCATCAATAATTACAGTTCCTTCTATTTCCCATTTGTCAGATTCTTTCTAGTGTTGCCCTTAATTGTGTCCCTGCAATTATTTTATCTTATTTGGGCCATTGGCCAAGTTCTTTTGTTTTTCTTCTAGTATTTCCTGGGTTTTGAGGCAAAATTCTTTATAATCTTCATCCTTGGGCAGTTAGGTGGCATAGTGAATAGAACACTGGCCCTGGAGTCATCTGGTCTCAGACACGTAATTGCCTAGCTGTGTGACCTTGGGCAAGTCACTTAACCCCATTGCCTTAAGTAAAAAAACATTTTCTTCACATAATCTTCATCCTTCTTTGCAGGATTTTAATAAAAAGTATATTCCAAATCATTATTTCTCTTGGCCTCCAGTTCATTCTACTTGGTAAACCCCTCAAGTGTTTGCTGACAAAAATAAATTTTAAATTTTCTCTCATTAACAGTTTGAAAGTTATGTTCAAGTGACAAGAATTCCTCCTAATCTCTCCACTTTTGCATATAGATTTACTTTCTAAAACTGATTATATGTGTTAACTAGTTACTTATATTTCCTCTCATTTTCCCCAAATATCTATACACACCCTTTTTTTCCTTACAATTTCTTCAAAATATATTAAACACTTTAAATAGGTGAGGTAGGAGTTACCACAACAAAATGCATTTCAGATTGCTATTTATCTTTGTTCTAACAGGTGAGTAAACTGAGTCTACAAATAATACTGATTTAAAAATAACCAGCATTAAGAAATCAATTCACCAAGCACTTGCTAGGTACTTACGATGTTCAAGATACTATGTAAAGTATAGCAAAAGTTGTCCTTCTCCCTGTTCACAGGGATCCTAATTGGGAAGATAACTTGGAAACAACTATGTAGATTACATAATTAATACAAGGTAAATTAGAGCTATCAGTAATAAATTATTTTCTATTAAAATGTCATCATTTTCTTTGCAGACATTTTCTTTTCAAGCCATGTTGTCAGTGCTCTAGGGTTTTTCTAGTTCCCTTCCCATCAGAACTTTATCTCCAGTTTGTAAGACCTGAGTTTTGGGGCTTTCACATTGCAATATCTTGTCCTAGGCATCTCTAACCAAGGTCTCAATGCATATACCCTCTATCCCTATTCCCTCCTAAAAATGATGAGGATTCATGATAATATCTTGGTGAATCTCTAACTTGATCTGTTTAAAAGCAAAGATCAAAACTGACAAAAGAAAAACTGAAAATGAGAAGACAATTCAATTGGGGAAACTCCAATCAGATCTGTTAAAAGAAAAAAAGCTCCAGGCAATTTTCTAAGATGATAAGTTCAAGGATAAAGGGAATTTCCTCTCTGTAAGTTCCCTGTACATATGAAATCATAGATCATGGCAAATTAAAATATTTTAGAATTTTTCTTAATAGAGTCAATTGTGCACAATATATCAAAGCCTAAGAATAAGAAAATCACTGTCCTTTAGAATACAAATACATTTCAATATTATTATTAATATCAAAATTAATAACTATTGTTTACATTGTTAATATTATTTTGTGGATCAGGATCTCTTAAATGCTTGTTTCAGAAGTTTTATGTTTTTATTTTTTAATAATTCAACACTGGAAGGGAAATCTCTATGAGTAGAACAAATATAGCAAAAGGAAAAAAAAAAGAATGGTATTTATTCCCTAAATAACTATAGACAGATCTCTTCCATGATACAATCCTTTCAACGTGAAGCTTATTTCAATTTACCTAGAAAGATAGCCGAGTAATCTGATCATCATTTGAAATCTATGCACCAACTTACTACAGTTCCTAAAACAGATTAAATTAGAAAGTTCTATAGCCAAGGTGGGATTATCTATTACTAATTCCTTCAGGTTCTGTAATAAGACCCTAGGGGTTTCTCTCACATTCATTATTAGACTATTCAAAAAGAACCTGTTACTGGGAAAATAAATAGTTCATAAAATAATGCAATGTCTCTGCATTCCTCTCCTTTTTATTTAGTTTTGAAATCAGTTATTTTTTCCAGTTCTTTTGAAAATAAAGGTAGGAAAGTAAGTGTATTTAAAGTCCTGATAACCCTCACCATAAGAGTACTATTGTCATGTTGAAAACATTAGAGAGAGGTTAAGAAGAATCCTTTATGCCATTTACCCTCTGTAACAGGTGTCAACATAAATTTATGATTATTTTCTTCAATACTACCTTTAAGAACCACTTCATTCATATACAACATAATCACATTTTTGTGTGTTTTGTTTCCTCTTCCAGATCAGTGTCAGCATTAATAGATCAAAGCAGAATCCTTCCTGTAATACTGAGTATTAGCAGTATAAAACTTTTTTGGTAAGATAGTGGGGTTAAGTGACTTGCCCAAGGTCACACAGGCAATTAGGTTGAATTTGAACTCAGATCCTCCTGACTCCTGGGTGGGTGCCTCTATCTACTGTGCCACCTAACTGCCACAAGCATTAAACTTCTAAACGTTATATTGCTGTGACGTTCATAAGGGAAAGAAATCAGCATTTATAGTATATATTTTATATGTTTATATTACATTTATATTATGTATCAGGCACTTTTATCCACCAATTCTATCTTTCTATCTCCATCTTTTTCTTTTTCTTTCTTTCCTTTCCTTTTCTTTTCTTTCTTTCTTTCTTTCTTTCTTTCTTTCTTTCTTTCTTTCTTTCTTTCTTTCTTTCTTTCTTTCTTTCTTCTTTCCTTCCTTCCTTCCTGCCTTCCTTCCTGCCTTCCATATTTCCTTCCTTCCTTCCTTCCTTCCTTCCTTCCTTCCTTCCTTCCTTCCTTCCTTTCTCTCTCCTCCTCTCCTCCTCCTCCTCCTCCTCCTCCTCCTCCTTCTTCTTCTTCTTCTTCTTCTTCTTCTTCCTCCTCCTCCTCCTTCCTCCTCCTTCTTCCTTTTTTTTTACATTTATCTTATTTGATCCTCACCACAACCCCACAAGGTATAACTGATTATGATTCCCATTTGAGGTTAAGTGACTTGCACACTTAGTAAATTTTACCCTGTTTAAACACAGTAAACATCTGAGGATAGACTTGAATTCGGATCCTCCCCATTCCAAACCCAGAACTCCATCCATTATGCCACCAAGGGACTTGGTTCTAAACTGTTGTCTTCTTGGATTCGCAACATTTAGTTTAAAATCGTTGGATTGAGGAAGGGGAAAGAAACAAGGAGAGGAGCATCCATTTACTTGATAACCATGAGAAGACCTTTTTTTAGTGTCTTTTATTATTATTTTTATTTTACCCTATTTGCAAGCAAAGATAACTTTCAACTTTTCCTTTTGCAAGCTTTTGAGTTCCACATTATTCTACTACCCTCCCTTCCCTCCTCTCTGCCCATGATATAGGTTGTACATATACAATCTTACTTGTTTTTTTAAATTTTTTTTATTGATGCTCTACTTTTCCAAATACATGTTATAAAAGGGTTTTTGGCATTCATCCATATATAGATGCATATTTCTAAGTTACAAAATTCCATTCTTATCCTCCCTTTCTACCACACTCCCCACGGTGGTGAACAGTCAGATTAGCATTGTACATACATATTTTGATAAACATGTTTACAGATTAGTCATTTTTGGTATGAGGAGTTAGGATAAAGCTAAAGAGATACATAAATGATTTTTTTTAAAAGTGAATGTAGTGTTCATAAGGAAGGATTTTTTTAATTTTGCTTTTCTTTCTCTGGATGGGGATAATGTCGTCTATAGCCAATCTAATGAGGTTGTTCTTCCTCTCTGCTGAGAGTTGCTGCTTCCATCAGGGTTGCTCATCTCATAATGCTATTAATGTGTACAGTGTTCTCTTGGTTTTGCTTCCTTAGCTTCACATCCTGTAATTCCTCCATGCTTCTCTAGAGTCTGACTATTTATGATTTTTTATAGAATAATAGTATTACTTAACATTCCTATATCATAACTTGTTTAACCATTTCCCAGATGATGGGCATCCCCTCAGTTTCCAATTCTTTGCCACCTCAAAAAGAGCTGCTATGAATATTTTGGAACATAGGGGATTTTCCCCATTTTTTATGATTTCTTCTGAGTATAGACCTAGAATTGGAATTGCTGGGCCAAAGGGTATGAACAGTTTAATTGCTCTTTGGGTATGGCTCCATATTGCTCTACAGAAATGTTGGATTACTTCACAACTTCACCAGTAATATATTAATGTCCGAAACCTCCCACAATTTCTCTTATATTGATCATTTTCCCTTTTTTTTGTCATCTTAGTCAATCTGACATCATAGTTGGCTTTGCGTATCTCTAATCAATAATGATCTGAAGCATTATTATTTTATTATTTTATTTGTTTTATTATGACATACAGCATTTATGATTATATATAGCTTTAATTTCTTCATTTGAAAACTGTCTATTCATACCATTTGACCATTTATCAATTGGGGAAACAATCATGATTAGCATATTTCCAAATTAGTTATGTTGTGAAAGAGGAATTAGAACTAAGAGGGAAAAACCATGAGAAAGATAGAAAAAATTTAAAAGAAGTTTTAAAAAGTAAACAAAAACTTCTTTGTTCTGCATTCAGACTTCATAGTTTTTTTTTTCACTGATTATGGATGGTATTTTCCATAGCAGGTCTCTCAGGATTGTCTTTGATCACTGAACTGCTGAGAAGACCTGCATCCATCATAGTTGATCATCTCACAATGTTGCTGTTAATGTGTACAAGGAAAGTTATTTTTCTCACTTCTCTCAGCATCAGTTCATGCAAACCTTTCCAGGCTTTTCTGAAGTCTACCTGCTCATGATTTCTTACAGAACAACAGTACTCCATCACATTCATATACCATAACTTGTTCAACTGTTCCCCAATTGATGGACATCCCTCTAATTTCTAGTTCCTTGTCACTATAAAAAGATCTGCTATAAATAATTTTGTGTATGTGGGTCTTTACTTCTTTTTATGGTCTTTTTGAGATATTAGACTTAGCAGTGGAAGTCCTGGATCAAAGATGATGCACATCTTTATTTCCTTTTGGACATAGTTCCAACTGCTTTCCAGAATGGTTGGATCAGTTCACAACTCCAGTTTTTCCCATATCCTTTCCCACATAGATCATTTTCCTTTTTTGTCATTTTAGTCAATCTCACAGGTGTGAGGTAGTACTTTAGAGTTGTTTAATTTGCATTTCTCTAATCAATAATGATTTGGAGCATTTTTCTAATATGACTATAGATAGCTTTAATTTTTTTCACCTGAAAGCTGCCTGCTCCTACTCTAGACTATTTATCAATTGAAGAATGACTTGCATTCTAATAATTTAGATTCAGTTCTCTCTTTATTTGGGAAATGAATCCTTTATCAGAACTTCTAGTTGTGAAGATTATCAGCTTTCTGCTTCTCTTCTAAACTTGGTTGTATTGATTTTGTTTGTGCAGAATTTCTTTTCCCATTTAATGTAGTTGAAATTATCCATTTTGTAATTCATAATGTTGTGTATCTTTGGTTTGGTTATGAACTTTTCCCCTCTCCATAGATCTGATAGATCGACAATTCCTTTTTCTCTTAATTGGCTTATGGTATCATCCTTTTTGTTTAAATACTGTACCCTTTTAAATCTTACCTTTGTATAGGGTGTCATGAAAAGACTTTCAAGAAATGTTTTCATGAGTAAACACTCTAATATGCTGCCAACATGGGACTTATTTGTATCAGCTTTCTTGTGCTGAGTAAAATAAATTGTGAAACTGGTGGCATCAGCCAGGAATTCTTCAGCTTAAGTTTAATATTTACATAGCTGTCAATTTCCCTTATAATTAATTGTTTAGTTAGATGAAAAAGGGGGTTTTACTACACTTGTCATTCAGTTTCAGCCACTAGTTACAAGATGAGAGCTTAGGTTAGAAAGGTATGGTTGGCTGTCAAAAAAGCTGAATTCATCACTTTTAGTGTTAACATCTTGGGTGTCTATCTAAATGAAAACCATGTGCACAGTTGTTCCCCTTTTGGACACCCTCCTAACTGGTCTACCTACCAACAATCCTTTCTCTTTCCATTTCATGTTGAGAGTTTTGGACAAGATAAGGATTCCACTAATTTAGAAAACATCTAAGGAGGAAACTCCCTTTACTAATACATATCTTCAGCTTCCTGACAGTTTGTTATTTTTATAGAATTGTTCAGCCACTATAAGTCTAAGTGATTTGCCCAAGCTCACACACAGTCAGTATGTTTTTAGTGAGGACTTATTTGCATGTTTCCCTGACTTCAACATCAGCTCTTCATTTACAGTATTAAATTGCCTTACAACCATTCCCGCCCCCCCCCAAAATACTGGTTTCGTGAAATTTTTTAAATTTTTTTTGTTTATTTATTTTATATTATTACAATAATCTTGTTGTGAGAATAATCATAACCCCCCCCAAAGATGAGAAACCTCAAGAATAGTGAGAGTAAAAAGAAATGTTCTTCAGTATGTGTTCAGATTCCAATGGTTCTTTCTCTGGGATGAGTTGCCTTCCCCATCATAGCCACCAGAGAAGTTGTTTCAAAATTTTTCTTTTTTTTCATTTTAGAAAGATTTTATGTTTCAATATTTTTCACACAGTTGCTATCACTAGCTGAATTTCCCTTCACTCTATTCCTCCCCACTCTCATCTATTCTATTATCTCTCTCCTTTCATCCTGTCCCTGTTCAGAAGTGTGTTGTATCTGAGTACCCTCTCCCACGATCTTCCCTCTCTTCTATCACCTACTCCCCCCTTCCCTCACCTCATTCCCCCCTATCCCATCCCTTTCATCTCATTTTTCTCTAGAGTAAGATAGATTTCTATACCCTATTAAATGTGAATGTTATTTCCTCTCTGAGCCATTTCTGATGAGAATGAAGCCTCACTCATTACCCCTAGCCTTCCCCTGAACGGGCTAAGCTATTTCACATAAGAGTCATATGAGGTTTTTTTTTTGTTGTTCTTGTTCAATATCTATCAATTGCTACATTAAAAGGTAAATTACAAACTTCTAAAAGTTCAAGATTTAATGTCTTGAAAATTTCACTCCACCTTGTCATCTAGGTTTATAGTGGATAGAGAAATATACTTAGGAGTAGGAAGACTCAAGTTTACATAACTCAGACATTAATTAGTGATGTGACTGTGCAAATTACCTACCATTTCTCATCCTCATTTCTCTCATTTATAAAATAATGATAATGATAATAATAATAATAATAATAAAATAATAGTAATCTTTCTCACAGAGTTTTGTGAGGATCACATGAGAAAAGGTACATAAAGTAACATAAAAAGTTAGCTATTGTTACTATTTTTCCCTACTTATCCTTCATTCTAGTCCTCCCCCCAAATATCTATTCAATGGCATTCAAATCTCCTACATATAGTCACAATTTTTGCAAGTTAATTTTCTCTTTTAAAACACTTTTTCCTCCTATGTATGTTTTTGGAATCTGTTTTTAAGTATTGGATCATGTCCCGTTTCCATACTAGAGTCTTTTCTGACTCCTAAGAATGCTGAGGTGTCTACTTGGTCTGAATTCATATAATATTTATATTACTTTCCTAGTAGCACCTGTCAGAGTATTACATTTGAAATTATGAATCTCATACCCTTAATCCTTTTGGACCATGCTCAGATATCTTTGGCTTGCTTCTATGTATGACTCACCACTGGGTTGAGTTATCTATGGTTGTTGAGCTATGTCTTCTCCTATCTTTCTTTCATTCTTTTTTAAGGTGTCTTTTTTTTTGCAAGGCAAATGGGGTTAAGTGGCTTGCCCAAGGCCACACAGCTAGGTGATTATCAAGTGTCTGAGACCAGGGCCAGTGCTTTATCCACTGTGCCACCTAGCCGCCCATTCTCCTGTCTTTCTTAGCAACCTATGGAGGTGCATTAGGAATGAAATCCAGAGGTTATGAGTCACATATAAAATCAGAGGATATCTGCGTCTGCTCAAATTTTCACAGAGTTCTTAAAAGGCAATTCCAGAACAAGACACTGTGGGTAAGCAGATGTCTTTTAATCTTTATGTGTGTGTTGTGTGTTAGTGGAGAGCATATATGTATATATATATATACATATATATATATATGTATATATATATAATCCTTTCATAGAATCATTAGAGCTTTCACTTAGTAAGAGTTTAATGAATGCTTTTATCACCTTCTTTCTTTCCCCCCCACTTCCTTTTCCACTTCTTTCTTTCCTTACTTATAGATTTCCAACTAAGTTGGAAAGTATATGCCTCACACTTCTTGAAAGCAGAGACTATAGTATTAAGAGACAAATGCCATCAAATGATGTTTTAACTTCATTCATGCTTCTTTTAATATACCACAATATTTTTGTATGGTAGGTATTCAGTAAGTATGATGATTATTTGTACTTACCTAACAGCTTACAACACACAGATTGCAACATCAAAATGAACTTATTTTTATATAGAATGAAATAAATAGGTAAAATCAAGGAACTTTAAATTCAATATCATTTTGACCAAAGAAAACAGGTAAATCATTCAAATTTGACCTAAAACTCCCTAATGAAAAACATCACTCTCTTTAGCATCCTACTTACCAGCTCAAAATAAAACCACTGATTTATCCACAATAATAACAATTACAAGATATTAAGAGCCTTCTTCCTATTGACTGAGTCTACCTCTACAACATTATCTCTTACTATTTCACCTATACCAACTCTTTGCTCTAGCAATCTTATTTAAATATATCATACCCATCCCCATACTTTAACTTTCATTGATGCAGTTGACTGAACTTAAAATGGTTTCCAATTTTCCCTATATATGGATGTTCTCTTTATTATTGTCTATTGGCACATCAAAGCCGATTGCTATCAGGGATTAATTGATGGAAGAATTTAAAGTTGGCAAGCAGTCAGAGGAGACAGGTACTCTAGCTTGAAGCCAAAAAAGGATGACATGATCCTGAAATGTTTTAAGTTCAATAACCATAGGTCTACAAATTGAATTAATTCCTAAAGTTCACCTTTATATTAGGTGATTTACTCTTACAAAAAAGATACCTATATTTCACTCTATTTTCCAAGTGACATATGGGTTCATTGTGCATTAATTCTAGTTATCTATAAATCTAGATCATTCTCAAACCTAATTAACCAAATTTTGGTTAATCTTCAATTCTGAAATTATACAATTTTCAAATAGTGAATTTTCACAGATGTGTCTATATTGCTACTATTAATTCATAGTCAATTAACAATTTTGTAGCATCTATTGAAACAATATGGCACATTCAGAAAAATTGAGTTAAGTTGACCAGGATTGATTCCCAAAGTTATTGCTTTTTATGTGATCTTAGGTAATATACTAAACCTATTTGGATCTCAATTTCTCAACTGTAAGACTAAGTTGTTGGAATTCACGGTCTCTCAGTTGAAATTTAGCTATAAATCTAGCGCCTTGTGAATTTTTTTTCATAACTTCTTTCAAACCTTGTGTCCATCTTTTTGTTCATTTCAGAAATGTATCTCTTCATATAAGATGAATACTACAGCACTAATGTTGATTTTCTTATATATAGGCAATAATTACCCTGAGTCTTACAATTACTCATTCTGGTTTGGGTAGCATTATTATTTGTTATCTGTTATCTTGTCTTTTCATGTCCCTA
The DNA here is from genome assembly GCF_037893015.1 of Macrotis lagotis. Taxonomy (NCBI): domain Eukaryota; kingdom Metazoa; phylum Chordata; class Mammalia; order Peramelemorphia; family Peramelidae; genus Macrotis; species Macrotis lagotis. The sequence goes on along the minus strand of NC_133662.1, from coordinate 95,038,679 downwards.
GTAATTAGGAAAAGTAAACAAGTCCAGATGAGTTTATTCCTAGTATAAATTCTATTCCACTGAATCATCCTACTTAGATTCTGTAGGAACAGTAAGGACCATGGGCTTGTGGCCAATGCAAGCTTGTGTCCAAAGTAGAACTAATCCCACAATCCATCATCTTGGCCTCCATTTGTTGTAAAGCAGCTCTTCAAAATAAAAATGCATTTGTACTCAATATATTGCAAAGCCTCAGTAGTTTGTGGGGGAACTTTCCAAAATATTCTGTCTATCATATTTAATGTCAATCTTTTTCTCATTTTGCTGTAACATGGAATTTAAATGCCTCTCAACTTTTAATGCATAGGTCTGATAGTATTTATTAAATAAACTACAAGTGTTCACTTACCACTGGAAAAAAAAGGGAAGCAATACATGCTTGATTTAGTAGAAATGAGAAAAAGTCATGGATAACTAACCACTGTACAAATGATTTAATTTAGGTTAAAGGAAAACCTAATAAGTCATTTTGAGAATTTTTTTTAACATTTGCTTTTTATGATTCATTCTCTTTAAAGAGAAAAAATGCAAATGAAGGTTAAAATTGAACAAAAAAATAATACTTTTTCAATACTCATAGATTAAATATAATTTAAAGGCACTAATTCATAAGCTACTCATAATAAGTTGTGGATGACATTTCAATCTTTATTCATACAACTTTTCAGAGAAAAGGCATTTATATACATTGCTAATAAGTTAAACTTTTATTTAAGACCTATATTAGACCATATAGGAAAGCAGCACAAAACATGCTAAATTATGGCTATTTCCTACAAAATCACCAATTGTGAAAGAAAATCTCCTTCCAAATGCCTGATTAAGTACTTGTGCTATGGAAGAACTAACTTTCAAGCTGTTTATACCCAATCACAAAATATATACATCAATTCCAGAGTCCAGAATCATTTAGTTAGTGTCTTCCAGTGGATATAGTATAACTGTATGCTGATAATTTCTGTCTTAGATGAGCTAATTCAGAATAGAAAAGCTATACAAATAAAAATAAAGTATGTGTAACATTTACAAAATAATGCATGAGGAAATATAAATCCAAAACTCATAAAAATCTATAAACCAAGAGAGAATCTTTCCATAGTTTTGAGATTTAAAGAAATAAAGAAGAGTGAATTATTGTGGGGAATGTCAATCTTCCATCACTCACCCCTGGACTCATAGGGATCCTCTCATTTGTTAGAATTTTGCATACAATTTACAACAACAATATTTTTAAGGACCTTTATTCTACTGAGATAGTCATTAGGAAACAGAGATTCATTGCAAATTGAACAGTAGTCTAGTCAATTCAACTAGATAGATAACAGCTTTTTAGCATAGTTTTCAGTAGAAAAATAATTCCTCATTAAGGGAGATACGTGACTTCCAAGAAGCTTTTTAGCTGTTTATATTGGAGGAGGAAAAGTTTCCATTTTTAGAAGCCCTGAAATACCAATGTAATTAACTACTGAACATTCAACATTAAATACTACACGTACATTTCTGTACATTCTCATTCATCGATATATACTGAGTAAAACCTTTTAAAAAACAAAGTGTATTGATGTCCTTGTTTTTATTCCATATTTACCCATTCATTTCCTAAAACTCAATCCTCTCCCCTGCCAAAAATCATCTGGCCTAATAAAGAAAAACAATAAAGTCAAAGTTGACACCAAAATGGCCTTATCTTTCAGCAAATGTGACATTCCATACCCATAGACTTATACTTCTCTCCAGAGAATAGTCAAGTGTGTTTTACCATCTGTCTTCTGGGACCAAGATTGGTTACTCCTTTATGAACTTTTTTTAAACCAACTGATTCCAGGTTCACTGTGATGAATCATGTTTTCGGAAGGAAGTACATGAGATATTTTGAAAACAACTTATCCCTGCAAGTCTACCATTTAGAGAAAAATGTAATTCAATATAAAGCTAAAATAAAAGATTTGAAAAGTTGAAGGGGGCTAGGTTATGAATGACTAAGTACCAAAAAAAGAAGATTTTTACATTTGATCCTGGAAAGCTTAGAGAGCCTAGAATTTATCAAATAGGTAGGTAAAATTATTGGTCTGCATTGTAGGAAAATCATTTTGGTGGTTAAGGGGAGGATGGATTAGAGAGGGAGGAGATTTGAGGTAGACAAGGTCATCTGCTTATTGCAATACTTGAGGGGTGAGGTGATGAGGAAAGGTTGTTGTGAGGTCCAAATAGGTTTTAGCAACAGATTAGTTAAGGTGGGTAAGAGATAATAAGAAATTGGATTAAGAAGGCGGAGTATGACATCCAGGTTTTGAATCTGGTGGACTCAACTGTAATAAGAAATTTGAAAATTAGAGAATGTTCAGAAAGATAATTAGTTCAGTTTTGGATATATTGAGTTTAAAAAGTCTACTGGATATACAGAGATGTCAGAAAGACAGTTGGATTTATGAGAATAAATGTCAGTAGAAAGGTTGGGACAAGATAAGAAGATTTGAGAATCAATAGCATAGACATGGTTATTAGATCCAGGGGAGCTGATGAGATCATCAAGTAAATTGATATTGATGGTGAAGAAAAGAAGACTTAAGATGGAATCCTGGGTTATCCCTATGGTTATAGGGCATGGTCTAGATGAATATCTAGCAAAGGAAACCCAGGAGTGGTCTGATAGATATGAACAAAGAGAGAGGGGTATAAAATATCGAAACATGGAAAGAATATCAAGGATAAAAGAGAGATCATTATCAAAGACTGAAGAGAAAGTGAGGAGAATGAAAATCGAGAAAACGTCATTCATTAGATTTGGTCATTTGAGCATCATTGATAAATTTTAAATATTAAACATTTCCTCACAGCAACCTTACAAGGAAGGTGTTCTTATACATTTTTACAGTTGAAGAAACCTTGACAGATTGAGGTCAAGTAACTTGCCTGAAGTTAGATAGCTAGTAAGCATCTAAGGACAATTTGAACTCAGATCAGCTATGCTACTTAGCTTCCTGGATAAGAGAGAGCCTTTTACCCACTGCTGCAGATAATGCTTCTGTTAAATGAATTTGATATTGGCAATTAAAATCTAAAAATAGGAATTCAGGGGCAGCTAGGTGGTGCAGTGGATAGAGCACTGGCCCTGCAGTCAGGAGTACCTGAGTTCAAATCTGGGCTCAGACACTTAATTAACTAACTGTGTGGCCCTGGGCAAGCCACTTAACCCCATTGCCTTGCACATACTAAAAAAGAAAAGAAAAGAAAGGAAAAGAAAAGAAAAGAAAAGAATGGAAAAAAGAAAAGAAAGGAAAAGAAGAAAAGAAAAGAAAAGGAAAGGAAAGGAAAGGAAAGAAAAGAAAAGAAAAGAAAAGAAAAGAAAAGAAAAGAAAAGAAAAGAAAAGAAAAGAAAAGAAATATAGGCATTCAAGAAAACACTCAAGAATGGACAGTAAAAGAAATCATGGTATTTCTTCCAATAACCAAAGCTTTTTTAGTCTTAGTCTTAGTGTTAGTGTTAGTCTTAGTCTTAATAAGAGTGGTGGGTAATTCTCCCACTACAGGTGAGGGAAATGAGACTTGATCAACTCAAATGACTCCTTCAGGCCTACATAGATGACAAGTGTCAGAACTGGGATTTTAACACAGATCATTTAATTCCAATACCAATGATCATGTCAATACAATATGCTATCTTCTACCCAGACACCATAGTTATATATGAGAGGCTGCTAGTAACTAGGTAGTAATATGGAAAACACATTGAATTTGGAATCAGAAGATCTGGATATAAATACTGGTTCTGCTACATATGAGCTGTGCGATACTAGGCAAGCCATTTTACCTCTCATTTGTAATACAGTGTTCTTAAAAGATAATATTAAAGGTTCCTTATTGTTGTCTGTGAGTCTATCATACTGTATTTTTAAAAAAATATAAAAATTAATCAGAAATTGATTTATTCAATTTAATGAGGAAAAAAATTAACCATCCTTGATTCAACTCATTTCTACAAATAAATCAATACATATTTAGTAAGCTCCTATTTTTTATAGGGCACTTATCAACTGAACTCAGAGAGATATATGAAGATTGAATAGGCTCTTATGGAAGTAATTGACTAGGAGGGATGAGTTAATGCTGAAGACAATCAATACTGGCATCATAAGGTCTAGGAGAGAACTTTGACACTGAAGTTGTTGGCAGCACTCTGGCATCACATCAAATTGATCTACTGATTGACATCTGAAGAATGTCAATGTTTTAAAAAATATCATTCTGCTTCATAACTTTGGTGTCTTTAAATGTGAAGACACTTTAATTCATCATCTAATGTCTATTAAAATACATAAGATGGTTCTTTTACAAATTCCTCACTTAGGTGTTAAAGATGATTTATAAATAAGATAATATGAAAAGGAATTATTGATCTTAATTGTCACGTTATGAGGTGTTTTTTCATCTATATTACAGAATTGCAATCATTTAACTAACAAAATCTAAGTTCTACTGCACTTTGCAATGATGATGACAATCATTATGTGGTAGAAAAAAGGCCTTATTAAAACAATGAAACTCATGGTAGTTGATCAACTTAAGTCAAAAAATTTCCTCTTGGAAAGGGTAAGATTTAACAACTGAAATCTCATAGATTACGTTTTTCTGTATATATTTTATAAGTTAAATTCACTATATAGGAGCAGTAAAAGATAATTTTCTGTCTGGTTCACTGAACTGACTAAATTTACTTAAGTAAATTGACCATCGCAATAGACAAACATTTATGTGTATGAATGATCAACACGAGTCTCTTCCAGATCAAACCATGATATCAACAATTCTAATATAATTCTGTTAATGTTTCCCCACATTTGTAAAAATTTGTTGAAAAGATAATTTGTTTCTTTCATTTACATAATAAATTGGAGTATTTTTAACTCTGAATTATTACTTTTACTTCCTGTTTATCTTATGCGGCATTTGACGTGTATATGAAAAGAATGGCCAAGAAATAATTTATCATGAGCTACTACTGCTTCAATAGCTTTGTAAATGTGTGACATCATGATATAGATTTCTAATCTTTGATATCCTAATTGTACCTATTTTGAGTTCAGAATAAATAGAATTTGGGCATATATTATTATTCTCAGTAGAAGCAATTTCAGTTCTGCCATATTGCCTCACAGTGCATTATTAAAAACTTAAGGAAAATGGAAAATAGAGGCTCAAGATTAGATATTTTACAGATGAAACTGAAAAATTAATCAAACAGTGTATCCTTCAAGAGAGAAATGAAAAAAATACAAATTTCATAGATATACATAAAGATGACAATAGGCACTTGTAGACTGCCATCTAAACACATCTAAATCTATCATCTAATATTTACCATTAATGTGTGAAAAACTTTAGAAGCACAGGCATCTATGGAATGTTTTGTTTAATAAATAGATAAAAAAAAAAGGGTGGCTGTGTGGCGCAGTGGAGTCAGGAGTACCTGAGTTCATATCCTGTTTCAGACACTTAATAATTACCTAGCTGTGTGACTTTTGACAAGTTACTTAACCCCATTGCCTTGCAAAAAAAATTCTAAAAAAATGCAATAAATAGATAACAAATTCAGCTCATAAATGATGCCATGGAAAAATAGTTATAATTTGAATCCCCAAATATGTGCCCAGAATTCTTCTGAAATTTAGATACATTCCCAATGATATTTATAATCCATTCAAATGTCAATGATTATGGAATAATAGTCTCTGAATTATCAATCATAGACTTCTTTCTGGGAATGATAAATGTGTGACTTGTTACATTGCTATAATTGGGTGCACATATAGATTCATCACTAAGGGAAAAATCTCATAGTTCTAAAGGACTGACACTTGAGATCTATTGTCCCACAGTCTAATGCAATATTAGAACTTGGATGTGTGTGTACATATATGTATATGTATTGCATAGTATGTATATATATATATATGTGAATATGTGAAAAGTACACATCTTTATATATTATTAAGATCAAATTAATAATGAGCAGAAAATGTTGTCCAGATACCTCAATGAAAAGTTGATACTTGATTTCTGTAGGCTATTCCAGAGAGGTATAACTTCTCATAGATGTTGCGAAGCTAGAAAATCTTAAGTATGTCTTGTATGTATATCCCCATACAAAGAATAAACTGAGTAGGAAAAACTCAGTTAGATTGAATTGAGGGTGATGATGTTTCATTCAAAAGGTTGCTCCCACAGGCCACAATCTAATAACGATTTTTTTGAAGAGCTATATTGTATTTCATTAATACAAATAATGAGGGTTGTAGTTTATTCAGTAAGAGGGAATTGCAATGATTTACATATACTCTTTCCCAAGCCCCCTTGTGGCCAAGAAAAAGTTGACCAGGTTTGAGAATACAGTTTCTGGTCCTAGAATTGGAAGAAGTTAGCTCACAATTGTCTCATTAGCCAGTCACACTAATATATACATACAACACAAAATCTTATTTCATTACAATGAACTTGATAGCAAATTCAGAATTCTATCACTTTATGATTTGCACATAACTACCCCATTAAGTTTTCCCTTGATCTAAAGACAAGTTTCTATAATGTTAATCTCTGTGAAGAATATAAAATCAAATTATATAGATATTCTGATAATAATGATTATGCTTATGAAAAGAAGGCTAATACAGAATGAATATCACTTAAAAGAAGCAATAAAATTTCAAATGCTTTAGGTATCTGTTCCCAAACGTAATGGTTCCCATTATTTAGATTTTAAGTTTCAAAACAAAGACATTTTTGATACGGGAAGGGAATGAGTTAATAAAAAAAGAGGGAGAATTGGGAAGGGGGGATGGGTTGTGTCTAGGACCAAGCCATCTTTTTGGAAAGAGAAAGACTAGCTGAAGAAAACCTGTCTTTATTTCTAGCCTATAGGTGGATTTTTTTTTGAGGAAAAACTGTGGTATGAATTCAAATTAAAGTTGATTTTAAAGTGAAATTTAAGAAAGAGAATTCAGTGAAGAGAATTCAGAAAAGTGAGTGACTATAAATAGAAAAGTAAATTCCATTTATTTTTATGAAAAAATGTTTTTAGGAAATCCTTTAATACTATGACAGTCTCCTAAGTACAATAAGAAAATAATTAGCTGCCTGATATATGTATATGTATACATATATGTATGTATATATATATATATATATATATATATATATATATATATATATGGATATACATATATTCCTCACAAGAGGAAAAATATCTCTGAAGTCATGAAGTCATGACAAGTGATTATGGTTTTCTTTGACAGCTTAATGATAACATCTGTGTTCACATTCTATTTTGTTCCTTTCCCACTTTTCCACCACACTCTCTATGGATTTGCTATGTTAAATCATTTCACTGAATAAAAGTCTCAGCATATTGTTGACTTTCTAGTACAATGAGTCCAACTTCTGTTGAATAAACAAACTAAAGTCTGTCCATTAGTACAAATAAATATCTTCAAGAGACACTGCAAACAGCCAGTTTGACCTAGAATTAAATAGAAAGAGAAGATAGAGCTGAATTATCTATTAAAAAAAAAAAACTAAACTCATCAGTTCTTTTAATGACTCTGAACAGTTCCCTAAGATAAAGGCCGGTTTAAAAGGAATGCTAATATTCTTCCTATGAATCATAAAACAATGTAGATATTAAATCCTAGATGTGTAGAACCTAGGGAACAATTGAAAGGTATGTGGGTATGAATAGACTTTAACGTTATTAGAGAAATTGTGAAATAGAAATTGAGTAGAAGATATTATGAAAGATACATGAGGATAGGTAGATGGTATAGGGGATAGAAGGCTGGACCTAAAGTCAGGAACACTCATCCTTCTGAATTTAAATTCATCTTAGACTCTTGGCTAGATGGGTGACTCTACCAAGTCACTTAACCCTACTTTGCATTGGTAAAATGACTAAGGGAAGGAAATAGCAAATCATTCTAGTATCTTTGCCAAGAAAACGCCAAATGAGGTCACAAAAAAATGATCAGGGGGGCGGCTAGGTGGCGTACTAGATAAAGCACCGGCCCTGGAGTCAGGAGTACCTGGGTTCAAATCCGGTCTCAGACACTTAATAATTACCTAGCTGTGTGGAACTTGGGCAAGCCACCTAACCCCATTGCCTTGCAAAAAAAAAAACCTAAAAAAAAATTGAGCAGGAAAAATAATATCATCAAAGAAACAAGGACAAAAAAAAATGAAAGAATGGTCATATGGAAAGAATGAGGAATAATCAATGAACCATGATGCTCTATTAATATCCTCATGACTTCAAAAGAAAGGAGTTTAACACATTCATGTACTCTTTTTTTTAGGTTTTTGCAGGGCAAAATGGGGTTATGTGGCTTGCCCAAGGTCACACAGCTAGGTAATTATTAAGTGTCTGAGACCACATTTGAACCCAGGTACTCCTGACTCCAGGGCCGGTGCTTTATCCACTACGCCACCTAGCCGCCCCATTCATGTACTCTTTCTGGGGACCTTTTTTATTGATATTTTATTTTTAAAAATGCATATTATAAAAATTTTTCAACATTTATCCATATGTCATCCATATTTTTCCATTACACAATTTCCTTCCACCCTCCCTTCCCAACACCCCTCCCCTCAGCGGTGTACAGTCAGGTTAGCATTATATATACATATTTGTGATAAACATGTCTACAGATTAATTATTTTCAGTATGAGGAATTACGATTAAGAGAAAGAGATACATAAGAGATTTTTTTATAAAATGTTCAGATTCTGAAGGATTTTGCTTTTTTTTCATTTTTTGTTTTGTTTTGTTTAGTTTTTCTTCCTCTGTATAGGGATAGCATTGTTCATAGCTGGTCTAATACAGTTGCCCTAGCTCTCTGAAATGATGAGAGGAACTGCTTCCATCAAGGTTGATTATTTCACTATGTTGTTGTTAATGTGTATATTTTTCTCTTGGTTACTTTCTGGGGAATTTACAGGAGGTTCTAGATAAGTTCTTAAAAGAATAGGTTAGCTTACATGGATTATAAGTTGTAGTTAGAGGGAATGTTAATATCAATGTTCCATAGCACATTTGTAATGTTAAATATCTGAGTTTATGGCAATGCAGTTGTTTCTTCTATATCATTACTTTCCCCAACATGGTTTCAATATATCAGGGTTTGGCATAAGAAATTAAGTGGGAATTTGGTTGTAGTTTTGCAGAAACCACAGATGACATGCGAAGATCAGTCCATGATCAAATATTTAACCCAAATTTTACAATTAAGTAGCTGTAAGCACCCCATAAAAGAAAAAAAATCAGACTTCTCTGGTATGAAGAGAAAGTCAAAATATTTTACTTGGATTTTCCAGATCATGGAGGTTCCATAACCCTAATTTCCACAATATGGAAGAGATAACTACTTACTAGATATATGATTTTTTAAAAAAATATTATTGTCCTCTTTTGTAAAATGCTTATTATATATTAAGTTATTAAGTATTGTACAAAGAGCAGAGGATCCAAAGAAAGTCAGAAACAGCCACCACCTTCAAGGAGCATACAGTCTAATAGGAAATAACCTTTACTGATGCAGATTGTAACACTGATATAATTTAAGAGAATATTTGAGAGGTCCTTAGCGTAAAAAAAAATCATGACCTTGAGGTCAATTTGGCAATGGTTTTCTCTTAATCTAGCTAGCTTAATGACCCAGACCAACAGATGAAGACTATCACTCATCTGTTTTCTAAACCTTTCAAAGTTGACAGAAATTGCAATAAATTATGCTCATTGGCCATAAATTTTGAATATGCAGTTTTACACCCACACTATAATGAGCTATCAGATGAAAAACTTAATGAAGGTTGATGCATGAAAGAGAAAAAATATATAAAATTTTGAAGTTTTTCAGAGTGTCATATAGAATTTACATATATGGATATCTGGAACATAAAATTCTGAAGGATAGTAATATGAAACATGACTAGAAAAGGGTGGTTGGAACTCAATTGTGGAGGATCTCAATTGCCAAAGAGTGGAAATGTTTTCATTTTTGCCAGGACAATAGGGACTTATTTTTGAGCAGGAGAATAACATACAGAGTTTAATTTGGCTGCTATATAGCAAATGCAGTAGCATGAGGAGAAAACATTTTTCCCTTTACAACAATATATAATTCACCAAAAGAGAAATTTTTTGCTCTTCTTTATATGTAGCATTCAATCTTGATTCTTTATGGTTTTGTATAATGGTCTGTTCTTTCTCAAGTATATTCTCTGCACTTAGAATTCCTAGTTTCTTTCAAGGAAAAGTTCAAATTTTTCCTGATTTTTCCAGATCTTGGTATTCCCCCCCCCACTACTTTGTATTTATTTTTCATGTGTAACATTTACTACCCTGATCTCCACTCCCTAAGTCAAATTTGTTACATTTCATATCTTCCCCTAGGTCTTTTAATACCCTCAGGAGGTTGGGCAAATGGGTCTTTTCCCTCTGTCACTGACTCAAGTCCCAATGGATTATGTTCCCTCAATTTTCAGGGCTCCCAACATTTCACTTCCAATTAACAATTTAACAGTTATATTATATTTTATAAAATAATATTTAGATAAAAATGTAGCATGAATAAACATATAAACATTCCATCATTACCACTACTACCTCTAATCTAATATGGTCATTTTACCCCTTAGATCACTTCAGGCTATAGAAAAGGGAGATTTTTACTCAGTAACCAAAAAAACATCAATTTCTCTAATTTCATAAGCCAGAGCTTCTCTTGGCTTAGGTTCTTGGGCAACCTGGCATCTCAGGACTTTCCTGCTGAACCGATGGCAACATGTCGTCTGAAAATCCTGACCTCAAAGTCACCATACCTCAAGATCCTGGCTTCAGGGTCTGTTGTTCAGACATAGAACTGGAAAGTCCAACAAAACAGATCAAAACCCTTAACTTAGGTCTCTAAACCTCTGGTCCTAAAGGGAAGCAGTGAAGATAGTTCCCTCCATTCAATTTATAGTTGAATGGTTCAGGAGAACAGGACTTCATCCCTGGGTGCAGTTAAAAAGAAAGAATTGGAAATTACAATGTCTTCTGGAAGGAGTTATCTGCTTTCTGTGTGTGTTCACCATAGGTGATCTGGCAATACAATAAAACCTGTAGATAGATAGATACATAGACAGACAGACAGACAGACAGACAGACAGACAGACAGACAGACAGATAGATAGATAGATAGATATACTTATATGATATAATATGCTGAAGAAGAAATGCTTGGAGAGTTGATTGTTAAATTTTCAACATGAGCATACAACTTGGAAATTGCAAACACTAAAAATCAGGATTTGATTTATGCTTTTTTGTTGATTATCTCGCCATGAGCAAATGATGAGAAAAATACCAGTATGTAAACTAAATTTCAAAGTGTCATTTATACATCTAATCACCATACTTATGTATACATATCCATACCCCCTCGACTTTTCCAATCTTGATTTCACTGTATTTCATGTTACCAAAAGAAATTAAATGTGAATTTTAGGGATTTTTGTGGAAACTTCAGAGGACACCAAAGGTCAGCAGGGTACATAGAAAAAATTTAGAAACTCAGAAATGCATAAAATATGTCTATAGTATTGCATAATATATTTGATCTTTAAATAACATAGTAATTCATACTTCTGCTCTGGTATGAAGGTAAGATCAAAAGTTTTCCACAGATTTTTCATCTGGAGGGAACACTATGCCCCTAACCCATGCAATGTGTAAGTGATACAAAAACACACAAAATACATACATACATGTATACACATATGTGTGAATGAGTGAGCATAGAAATATGGAATGTATATATAAACACATGTATATATGAAAATATATATCATATATATGTATAAATACATATTGGTGGGTCTAAAAATTTTTTCTCATTTTTAATGCCATAGATTACTATTAAACCATCTGTGCTTTGACAGAATGGAGAATTCTAATTTCCATTGACAATATCTTTCAAAATAAAGTTACAATTTGAAAACAGTACTATAACAATATTAAGTATCTAGTATATCTCTTAATTAGTGGTCAGGGAAATTCAAAGCTTTCCAAAAGCCTGCAGTATAACAAAAGGGGGAGGGAAGGGACATTCTTTGGAAACTTGTTTGATTTCCTGTTCTTTTCATATATTAGTTACAACCAGAGAAAGACAAACGTCTAGAGAGGCTTTGCCTTTTATTTCCTTCCCTAAAAGTATCTGTTTGTCTACAAAGGCTCAGACAGCCACTGGGGCTAAGCCAGGATTCCCGTAGTGAAACAATCGGCTTGGCATCATGTTGACAACATATAAACAACAGTTTGTCAACAGGCCTCACATTAGTGACAGAACATTTTTTGGCAAAACCACGGCTTCCTTCTGGGCACCATGGCAATAACAGCCACTGGTGCTCATTCATGACTCTGCTGTATACCCCACCAAATTAATTAAAAGATTATAATTGTGACACATACAAAAATGGCGCTTTTTTGAAAGGAAAAATGCATACAACATAACCAAAATTTTATTGAGTGAAAATGTGCCTCTAGCAGCTCATCCACACAGTAATTTTTAACTGAAATATTGCAGGTAACCTCTGTGTTCACAATTATGAACATTAAAGGTAATTTCCAACTATATGGATATAATTTAGGTAACCAAATTATGTAAATGCAAATCTTTTGCCAAAAATCTATACCTGCTAGAATTGTTAAAACTTGGTATCATAAGATATTTTAAACAGCCAGTGCATACAAGAAAGTAAAGGGTGAATGAAGAAAATACCTAAACATATTAAAGATCCTATTTTCATTCAACTCCAAACTCTGTATTAGTAAACTACTAAGACATAAGAGTTTTAGCCTGGGAAAATATTAGACTGTCCCAAAACATAATATTCAAGTAAAATTTAAAAAATCCATTTGTATTTAATCAAATCAGTTTGGACTTGAGGGATTAAAGAAAGGCCCAAAAATAATTCATTAATTCAATTCAACAAGTTTTTATGTTTTTACTGCATGAAATCATTGTGCTAAAGCTTTTGGATAGAAAGAGTAAAGAGATAGATGAAGAACATAGACACCTACTTCAGAAAGCTTAATAAAAGTCAGGGAAAAATTACTCATTCATATGCTCACATATTGAAAGAAAATGAGATGAATTCAAGGGAAATAAGAATGAGTCCAGTTTTGGAGGCAATGTGGCATTGTAACCATGGATAAATCATAGCCACTCTGAGACTCAGTAAGTATCCTTTAAATGAAATGAGGATGTTGATCTATATATCCTCTAAAATCCTTACCAACTTTACATCTATGATGCTAAGACCTCATTATGCTTTGTAATTTTTACTCCCCTTTTTTGAGATTTCATGGGGATTAGGAAAGAATTCTACTACTTTTTAAAATTATAAACATATTGTTTTGTTCTTTTTAACCTGATGCAGCAAGGAGCAATGAGTAGAGTTGGAGATATTTTGAAAAATATAAAATATGAAAGCTATTTCAGACTGCTTTTTTAGCAGTGAGTGAAAAGTACCCTATGTAAATTTTTAAAAGTTCAGTTTTGAAGAGTGAGATTTAACAACCTTACCAGAAGGATAGCCAAGAGAGAAATCCCAGAGCAGCCAGAGCATTGAGGAGAAAAGATTGGTCAACAATGTTAAAAATGGCAGAGGTCAAAAAGAAATCTAAAAATGTCTTTACACTGGGCAATTAAGAGACTGTAACTTTAGAGAAAGTATTTTCAGTTAATTGATAAGGATGGATGTCAGTTTGCAAGGGATTGATAGGCAAAAGATAACTGCAGGTGGTTTTCTTAAGGATTTTGGAGCAAGTGAGAACAGAGAACCATAAAATACTTTCTTGATAGGATAAAATAGTTTAAATTTGAAGTTTTTAATTTGAAAGAGATATAGATATATTACTAGGAAGCAGAAAAGGTACAAGTAGATGGCATGAGATTGAAGATGAAATCGCGCATCATGCAAATAGAAGGATCAGGAAGGGTCTTATTCTCAAACACTCAAATAAAAGAAAAGAAAATCATTTTGACTTATAGTAGAAAAATGGAGAGTAGTCATCACTCAAGATGCAATATAATTTTTGGAATAGGTAGGGCACAGAATTCAAGAAAGGCAGAGAAAGATTTGGATCTTGTATCTTATCAGAGTTCAATCTTGTTAACCATAGGACTTGCTTTCCTTGCATTCATAGAGTTGTCTGGCTAGTTTTTAATATAATTATCCATCTAGAAAAATGATTTGCTTTTTAAACAAAGGATTTAAAGCTTTTTGGCTACCTTTTGAACCTTTATTTTAAATTTATTTATTCAGTGTTTTATTTCTCCCCAGTTACATATAAAAACTTTTTTTAATATTTACTTTTACAACTTTGAGTTCCAAATCCTTTCTCATCTTCCTTCCCCATGACTCCCATTGAAAAAGCAAGCAATTTGCTATGGATTAAAAATGTATAATTATGTAAAACATTTCCATAATAGTCATGTTGTGAAAGAAAACAAAGACATCCCCTCCCCCCAAGAAAGAAACCTCAAGAAAAATAAAGTTTAAAAATAAAGTTTATGGTTCAATTTGCATTCTGAAAACCATCAGCTCTTTCTCTGGGATGAATAACACTTTTCATCCTAAATTCTTCAGAGTTCTCCTGAATTACCAATATTGTTCGGAAAAGTTAAAATTATTTATAAATGATAATCCTATAATTTTGCTCTTACTTTATTTATAGTATCTTTCACTTTGCATCAGCTCATCTAAATCTTCCTAGGTTTTTTCCTGAGAGTTTCTTGATCATCTCTGATAGCAGAATAACATTCTGTCATAATCACATACCACAATTTGTTCTGCCATTCCCCAATTGATAAGCATCCCCTTGATTTCCAATTCATTGCTATGAGAAAATTGCTGCTATAAATATCCATGGATATATAGTCACTATCCCTTTTTGTTTTCCATCTCTTTTGGGATACAGGCTTAGTCATGCCATTGCTAGGTAAAAGCATTTATATGCTTTGTAGTCCTTTGGGCATAATTCCAAATTGCTTTACAGAGCATAGTTGAATCAGTTCATAACTCCACCAACAATGCGTTAATGTCTCATTTTCACTATAACCCCTCCAACATGTCATTTTACTTAGTTATTCTAACATGTATAAGTTAGTATTTCAGTATTGTTTAAATTCACATTCCTCCAATCAATAGTGAGAAAATTTTTTTATTATTATGGCTATAGACAGCATTGATAAACTCATCTGAAACCTGGTTGTTACTTTTGATCATTTATCAATTGGGAATGATTCTATATTCAGTTCTCTGTTTGATTCAGTTTGAGAAATGAGGCCTTTATCTGAGAAACATGCTTCAAAATTTTTTCACAGTTACTATTGTTAACTGTATATTCCTCCATCCTGTTCCTCCCATTTATTCCATTCTCTCTCTCTCTCTCTCTCTCTCTCTCTCTCTCTCTCTCTCTCTCTCTCTCTCTCTCTCTCTCTCTCTCCTTTCACCCTGTCCCTCCTTAAAAGTGTTTTGCATCTGACCATATCCTCCCCAATCTTCCCTCCCTTCTATCACTATCTCTCCTTATCTTTCTCTTCCATCTTTTCTGTAGAGTAAGACAGATTTCTATACCTGCGTATGTTATTCCTTCTTTGAGAGAATTTTGATACGAGTAAAAGTTTTCTTGTTCTTCCTCAATTCCCTCCTCTTCCTCTCCACTATAAAAGCTTAATCTTTCCTTTTTTATGTGAAATAATTTACCCCATTCCACCTCTCCCTTTCCCTTTCTCTCAGGACATTCCTTTCTCATCTCTTAATTTTATGTTTTTAGTTATCTCTTTATGTTCACCTCTGATTTGTGCTCTCTCTCTCTCTCTCTCTCTCTCTATATATATATATATATATATATATATATATATATATATAACATACATACATATATACATGTGTACTTTAATATGCATGAATCTATATATTCATACATACACATGCATATACATGAGTATATATGTGTGTACATATATATGTATATATACATATAGATAGATAGATATACATCTTCCCATGTAAGAATATAAACAGTTCAACATCATTAAATCTTTTATGATTTCTCTTTCCTGTTTACTTCTTTGAGTCCTGCATTTGAAGATAAATTTTCTATTCAATTCTGGTCTTTTCATCAAGAAAGTTTCAAAACCCCCTATTTCACTGAATGTCCATTCCTCCCTTGAGTGAGTATGCTCAGTTTTTCTGTGTAGCTAATTCTTGATTATAACCCAAGTTTGCCTTGTTGGTATCTCATATTCGAAGCCTTTTGGTCCTTTAATGTAGAAGCTGCTAAATCTTGAGTTATCCTGACTGGGACTCCATGATGCTTAAATTATTTCTGGCTGATTGCTTGCAATATTTTCTCCTTGATTTGGGAGGCCTTGGAATTTGACTGTAATATTCCTTGGAGTTTTCATTTTGGGACCTTTTCAGGAGATGATTGGTGGATTTCTTTAATTTCCATTTCACCCTTTGGTTCTAGGCTATTAAAGAAACTTTCTTTGATAAATTAATGAAAGATGATGTCAAAAATCTTTTTTTTTGATTATGGCTCTCAAGCAATTTGATAATTTTTAAATGATCTCTCCTGGATCTATTTTCTATGTCAGATGTTTTAACAGTGAGATATTTGAAATTGCCTTCTATTTTTTCATTCTTTTAGTTTTGTTTTATTGTTTCTTGTTTTGTCATAAAATCATTAGTTTCCATTTGCTCAATTCTAGTTTTTAAGGAATTATTTTCTTCAGTGAAATTTTGTGCCTCTTTTTTTATTTGATCATTTCTAGTACTCAAAGAGATATTTTTCAATGCATTTTTGCATCTTTTTCCATTTGACCAATTTTATATTTCTTCTTCACTTTGAAATTTTGTACTTCTTTTGCCACCTGGCGTACTCTGTTCCTTAAGGCATTATTTTCTTCAGTATTTTTTTGTATCTTCTTTACCAATTTTTTTTATTCTTTTTACAGGATTTTCTTATATCACTCTCATTTCCATTCACAATTTTTCTTGTAGCCCTCTTAATTTTTAAACTCCTTTTTGAGTTCTTCTATGGTCTGCAACCAATTCATTTGTTTCTTGGATATCTTCTTTGCTATCTTCTTCTGAGTATGTATTTTGATCTTCCATATCACCATAGTTAGTAACTTTCTATGGGCAGATTTTTTTCTCATTTTTTTTCATTTTTCCAGTCTACAATTTCAATTGTACTCTGTTAAAATAGGGCTCTGCTTCTAGAATGGAAGTCACATTTCCCCAAATTTCGGGGGTTTTCTCAGTTTTTTCAGAGATACTTATGGAGACTTGTAAGTTTTCAGTTCTTTCAAAGTGGGATGATCTAAGAGAAGTGTTTACTCCTCTATTGGCCTGTAATCTTCTCTGGAAGGGATCACAAGCATTCTATTCTGTCCTGGAACAGGGAGAAAGGTCCCTGCTCTTCTATGGCTGCAAACTCTGGCATGCAAAAACACCTCGTTGCTTTGGGATGCTGCCTAGGACTAAGACCAAGATGCAAATATGAGTCCTGACTCTTAGATAGCAAGAAGATATATGTTCCTGACTTCTCCTTCTGACTCACTGTTTGGTAGTCTTACTCTCTGGGGGGTGGAGAGCATTGGAAGTGCTGCTGCTGCCACTGCTAATTCAGCCATTCCCATTGCCTGCTCCAGGTTTAGTGGGGCTGGATCTACTCTGGACTGTGTTCCACTCTTGCCTAGGTGGAACAGACTTTTTCCGCTGCCCTCAGTTGTCTTTGGTATATGTGGGTTGAGAGGTCTGGAAATAGCCACTGCTGCCTCTAATTCAGTCTCCCAGAGTCCTACTTCTGGTTCAGTACCTGAGGACAGGACTATTCTGTCATAGCCAGTGTTGCACTGTGCTCTTCTTCTCTTACCCTGGTATGAAAGTCATTTCCTTGAAGATGTTCTAAATTGTCTTTAGCTTGGAAAATGTTCTATTCTGTGTTTTTTTGTGGGTTATGCTACTCTAGAATTTGTCTAGAGTCATTATTTAAAGGTAATTGGAGTGGCTTGGGGGAAAAGTACAGGAAAATCCTGGCTTTTTTTTTACTTTTGCTCTGAACTTTTTTTAATATTTCATTCGCTTTCCAATTATATATAAAATAGTTTCTATCATTTTATAAGGTTTTGCAATTTACAATTTTTCCCCACCCTCTCTTCTCTCACTCCACCCCCGCTCAGAAAACAATATGATAATCTTTACATTATTTTCATGCTATACATTGATAAAAATTGAATGTGTTGAAAGAAAAAAACATATCCTTGAGGAAAAAATAAAATGTTAGAGATAACAAAATTATGTAGTACATAAAATAACTTTTAAAAAATGAAGGTAATAGTTTTTGGTCTTTGTTTTAACTCCACAGTTCTTTTTCTGGATATAGATGTATTCTCCATTGCAGATACCCTAAAATTGTCCCTGATTGTTGCACTGATGAAATGTGCAAATCCATTAAGACTGATCATCACCCCCACGTTGCTGTTAGGTTGTACAATGTTCTTCTGGTTCTACTCATCTGACTCCGAATCATTTCATGTAAGTCCTCCCAGGCTTCTCTGAAATATCATCTCCCCTGGTTTCTAAAAGAACAATAGTGTTCCATAACATACATATACCATACTTTGTTCAGCCATTCCCCAACTGATGGACATTCACTTGATTTCCAATTCTTTGCTAACACAAATAGAGCTGCTATGAATATTTTTGTACAAGTGAATTTTTTACCCTTTTTCATGATCTCTTCAGGGTATAGACCCTGTAGGGATATTGCAGGATCAAAGGGTATGCACATTTTTATTGCCCTTTGTACGTAATTCCAGACTGTTCTCCAGAAAGGCTGGATGAGTTCACAGCTCCACCAACAATGTATTAGTGTCTCAGATTTCCCACATCTCTTCCAACATTTCTCATTGTCGTTTCTGGTCATGTTGATCAGTCTGAGAGGTGTGAGGTGGTATTTCAGAGATACTTTAATTTGCATTTCTCTAATAATTCGTGATTTAGAGCATTTTTTTTCAAATTACTAGGGATTGCTTTGATTTTCTCATCTGTAAATTTCCTTTGCATATCTTTTGATCATTCATCAATTGGGGAATGGCTTGCTTTTTTAAAAATTTGACTCAGTTCTCTATATATTTTAGAAATGAGCACTTTGTCAGAAATGCTAGTTGTAAAAATTGGTTCCCAATTTATTACATTTCCTTTGATCTTGGCTAGAGCAGTTTGGTTTGTGCAAAAGCTTTTTTAATTTAATACAATCAAAATTATCTAGTCTCTTTTTAATGATGTTCTGCATCACTTCCTTGGTCACAAACTGCTTCCCTTTCCATGGATCTGACAGGTAAACTATCCTTTTATCTCCTGGTTTACTTATTATACTGTCTTTTATGTCTAAATCCTGTACCCATTTTTGTCTTTTCTTGGTATAGGGTGTGAGATATTGGTCTAATCCAAGTTTCTGTCATACTAACTTCTAATTTTTCCAACAGTTCTTATTAAAGAGAGAGTTCTTATACCGAAAGTTGGACTCTTTGGGGTTATTAAACAACAGATTACTGTAATCCTTTGCTACTGTCTCTTGCAGTCAATTCCACTGATCCACCACTCTATTTCTAAGCGAGTATCAGATAGGTTTGATGAATGATACTTTATAATATAATTTTAGATCTCATCAGGCTAAGCTACCTTCTTTTGCACATTTTTTCATTAAATCCCTTGATATTCATGACTTTTTGCTTCTTCATATGAATTTAGTTATAATTCTTCTAGCTCATTAAAGTGTTTTTTTTAAAGTTTCATTGGTAAGATACTAAATAAGTACTTTAATTTATGTAGAATTGTCATTTCTATTATGTGAGCTCAGCCTAACCATTAGCAGTTGCAATTTGCCCAGTTATTGAAATCTGATTTTATTTGTGGGAGAAGTGTTTTAAAGTTGTTGTTATAGAATTTTTGAGTCTGCCTTGGTAGGTAGACTCCCAAGTATTTTATAGTGTCTGAATTTACATTAAATGGGATTTCTCTTTCTAGATGTTGCTGCTGTATCTTGCTAGTAATATATAGAACTTCTGAGGATTTATGTAGGTTTATTTTATATACTGCTACTTTGCTAAAGTTAATTGTTTCGAGTAGTTTTTCAGATGATTTTTTAGGATTCTCTAGGTATAGCTTCATGTTATCTCACAAAGAGTGAGAGTTTTGTTTCTTCTTTCCTAATTCTAATTCCTTCAATTACTTTTTCTTCTCTAATTTTTAAAGCTAACGTTTCTAATACTAAATTAAATAGTAGTCGTGATAGTAGGCATCCTTGCTTCACCCCTAATCTTATTGGGAATGCTTCCAGCTTCCTTATTCCCACTGCATATAATGCTTGTTGATAGTTTCAGATAGATGGGTGCTGTATTTTGTCGAAGGATTTTTCAGCATCTCTTGAGATAATCATATGATTTTTGTTAGGCTAGTTATTGATATAGTCAATTATACTAATAGTTTTTCAAATATTGAACCAACCTTGCATTCCTGGGATAAATCCTACTTGGTCATAGTGTATTATCCTAGTAATAACTTGCTATAATCGTTTTGCTAAGATTTTATTTAAGATTTTTGTATTAGAGGGCAACTAGGTGGTTCAGTGAATAGAACACTGGCCCTGGAGTCAGGAGTACCTGAGTTCAAATCTGGCCTCAGCCACTTAATAATTATCTAGCTGTGTGGCCTTGGGCAAGCCACTTAATGCCATTGCCTTGTAAAAAACCTAAAAAGAATTTTTGTATTCATATTCATTAGGAAAATTGGTCTATAATTTTCTTTCTCTATTTTGACTCTTCCTGGTTTAGGAAGATATATTGGTGTCATAATAGGAATTAGGCAGAATTCTTTGTTCACATATTTTTTCCAAAGAGTTTAATATAGAATTGGAATCAATTCTTCCCTAAATGTTTGATAGAATTTACTTATGAATACATCTGGCCCTGGAAAATTTTTCCTAGGGAATTCAATGATAGCTTTGTGAATTTCTTTTTCTGAGATAGTGTTATTTTGTTATTTAATTTCCTCTTCATTTCATCTGGGTGACTTATATTTTTATAAATATTCATACATTTCACTTAGATTATCAAATTTATTGGCATACAGTCAGGCAAATTAATTATGAATTATTACTTTAATTATTCCTCATTGGTGGTGAGTTCATCTTTTTCATTTATAGTGCTAGTATTTTGGTTTTCTTCTTCTAAATCAGATTATTGAATTTTTTCATAAAACCAACTCTTGCTTTATTTATTAGTTCAATAGTTTTCTTGCTTCTGATTTTATTAATTTCTCCTTTAATTTTTAGAATTTCTAATTTAATATTTAATTGTGTTTTTTAATTTGTTCTTTCTCAAATTGTTTTAGTTGCATACATATTGATTCATTGAGGTCTTTGATTTCCTCTTTCTCTATTTTATTCATATAAGCATTTAAAGATATAATAGATCCCCTAATAACTACCTTGGCTATAATATATAAATTTTGGTATGTTGTCTTCTTGTTGTCATTATCTAGGATGAAATCAGTAATTCTAGCTATGATTTGTTATTTGATCCACTCTTTCTTTAAAATGAGGTTATTTAGTTTCCAATCAGTTTTAGATCTATCTCTCCATGGCTCATTATTGCACATGTGATTTTTATTGCATTATGATCTGAGAAGAAAGTATTTATTATTTCTGCATTTGATTATGAGGTTTTTATGCCCTAGCACATGGTCAATTTTTGTGGAAGTGCCATGCACTGCAAAAAAGCCTCACTATATTCCTTTATATCTACATTCAATTTTCTCCAAAGGTCTATCATGTATAGGTTTCTCCTTAACTTCCTTCTTGTTGATTTTATGGTTAGGTTTATCTAAACATGAGAGAGGGAAGTTGAGGTCTCCCAGCAATAGGGTTTTGCTATTTGTGTTGTCCTGTAACTTGTTCAGTGTCTCCTCTAAGAATCTGGATGCTATACTATTTGGTGCATACATATTTAGTATTGGAATTGCTTCATTGTCTATGATACGTTTTAGGGGGTATAGTTTCATTCCTTAACCCTTTTAATGAGATACATTTTAGCAGCTACTTTATCTGAGATAAGGATTGCTACCCCTGCCTTTTTCACTTCAGCTAAAGCAAAATATATTCTGCTTCAACCTTTGACCTTTACACTATATGTATCACTCTGCTTCAAATGAGTTTCTTGTAAGCAGCATGTTGTAGGATTCTGGTTTTTTAATCTACCCTACTATTTGCTTCTGTTTTATGGGAGAGTTCATCCTATTCACATTCAAAGTTATAATTAATAAATCTTTATTGTCCTCCATGCTATATTTCATCTGTTTGCAGTTTTCACCTTTTTCTGCTTTTATCCATATTCCCCAATATTTTGTTTCTGAACACCACCTTCTTCAGTGTGTTTTGCACCTTATATCCAGACCCCCTCCCCTTTATTTCCCCTCTCCCTTTTTCCCATATTCCTTCTCTTAGTTCCTCTTTTCCTTCCCCTTCCCCTTTCCCCATTTAACACTTGAGAAGTAACTTAACTTCTTAACTGAGTGTGTGTATGCTAACCCTTATTTAAGCCAATATGATGTGAGTAAAATTCAGGCAGTTGTCACCTCCTCCCTTCTTACCCTCTATTGCATATACTTCTTCCTGTAATATGAATTACCCCATTCAATCTCCTCCATTCTCCTGTCTCTTTACTATCCTCCTTTTAAGGAGATATTGTTTTTAAATCATTCTGTCAGAGTCACAGACAAGTTATAAATGTCCATTACTTCTGGCTAAGTGTATTCTCTCTAATAGAGTAACAGTTTTCAAGAATTATGAAAATCTTTCTCACAGGTGTAGATATAGCCTGTTTCATCTTATTGGATAGCAGTTCTTTTTCTTTTCCCTTTTTGACCTTTTCATATGTCTCTTGAGTATCCTGTTTGGTGTCCAAATTTTCTACTTAGTTCTGGTCTTTTCATCAGGAAAAGATAGAAGTCTCCTATTTCTTTAAATGTCCATCTTTTCCCTTGGAATCAAGAAGGCTTGGTTTTATTGCATAGTGAATTCTTGGCTGCTCTTCAGAAAATCTTATTTCAGGCCCTTTGATCACTTAAAGTTGATACAGCCAGGTCTTATGTAATCTTTATTGTGGCTCCTTGGTATCTAATATGTTTTGTTCTGGCTGATTGCAGTATATTCTCTTTTATCTGATAGTTCTAAAATTTGACCACAGTATGCCTTGGTGTTTTCATTTTGGGACCCCTTTTAGGAGGGGATTGATGTATTCTTCAATGATTATTTTGCCCTCTGATTCCATGATATCACAACAATTTTCCATCATTAAATCCTGAAATATCTAATCCAGGTTTTTTTTATCCTCATTTTTTTTTCAGGAAGCCTTATTCTTAAGTTGTCTCTTCTGGAGATAACTAGGTCTGCCATTTTGCTAATGAGGCATTTTATGTTTTCTTCTAGTTTTTTGACTTTTTGGTTTTGGTTAACAGTTTTTTGTTGTCTCATGAAGTCATTAATTTCCACAGATTCCAGTCTTTTTAGAGAAAAATTGTTTTAATTTACATTTTTCAATTTCTTTCCCAATTGGTCAATCCTATTTTTGAAGTTTTCCATTTGCCCAAATGTATTTTCCAAGGATTTGTTTTCTTGTTGTGGGTTGTGACTTTTCCCTTGCATTTCTTTCCCCAATTTTTCCAATTGATTTTTAAACTCCTTCCTGATCTCTTCTAAGAAGTTTTTCTTGGGGGCAGCTAGGTGGCACAGTGGATAGAGCACTGGCCCTGGAGTCAGGAGTACCTGAGTTCAAATCCAGCTTCAGATACTTAATAATTACCTAGCTGTGTGGCCTTGGGTAGGCCATTTAACCCATTGCCTCACAAAAAAAAGAAGTCTATCTGGGCTAGAGACCAATTATTATTCTGCTTAGAAGTTCTAGCTCTAGCCACGCCGCTGCTGCCCTCCGTGATGCCCCGGGGGTTTCTGCTCCTTGAGGCCGGTGTTTGCGCCCGGGACTGAGCTGGGCCCGGAAGCCAGGGTGGCCTGTGGCACCAGGCCCCACAATCTACCAGCATCCTGGCTCCCCACCCGGAGGAAGAGGCCAACAGCCGCTGGGCCGGGCCTCGCATGGCTGCTCCCGGGGTCCAGCCTGGCCAGACAGAAGATGGGGGCTCTGACCCTGCCCATCTGAGAGGAGGTGGACCAGACTGTTATTGGGATCTCCGAGGATGATGGTCCAGGCTCCATTCCAGAATGGGCCGGACTTGTTTCCTGCTTCTTCCGACAGCCTCATCCACAGACTGAGCATCTACATCCTGGCTCCTGTTAGTGATGCTGCTTTGGGGGAAAAACACACTTGCTAGGCTTTTCCCCATGACTGCTTTGCCCTCTGCCTGAAGCTTCTCTTGAATGGAATATCACTTTGCTTTGGACTTTATTGAGTTAGCTGCTTCCTACCTTGCTTTGACCTCGCTGTAATATCTACATATGACTCATTTTTACTCCTCATTCCAAACTTTAGTATTCCAGAAACTAAGGGAGGAAATCTTGTTACATATGAGTACAGAGATTCACTGAGTTTTGCCTTTACAAATAGATATTTACTTTAAATATGTGTCAACCCTGAGTTTGTCCAAATAAGTGACAAACTTAATTTGTAAGAATCAACAAATCAGAATTGGTCAACATGTTCATTTATTAATATTTCTTGAAGTTTACAGCATGGGGGAGTCTGATTCCCTACGCCCACCTCCCTCCAGCTCCTGGAGAGAACTTCTACTATCAGAAGACTGGATCTATAAAGCTAACTCTGGTTTGTCACTAAAAGGAAAGGAGTGGCATTCAGCCTAGGACTGGGGCTGAATATCAGACACTCCCACTAGGAAACTTGTCCAGGAGGACATGCCAAGAAGGATGCCTCCTCCCAAAAGGAAAGATTCTTCCAAATCCTGGATTTCTGAGCCTTATCAGTTTCTCCAGGAACTCCAAAAATGTGCATTTTCCTTCCAGGATGTCAGCAAACCCAGTGACCTTTGTAGAAGTCAACAACATCAAAGGACAAACCAAAAAGGAACCCTTTCAAATCTTCCTTATATGTAGATACCTATATATACTCCTGAAAAGTCTGCCCCAGAGGTTTCAGTCCAAAACCTCCTAAATGGGACAAAATTTCACTATGAACTCCCTTAGTGATTCCTTACACTACCCTGACTTTGCTGCAATGTGCACACCTGACTCATTTCAACTCTTACAACTTTGTATTATAGAAAAAGAGGTTTACTGCACCTCAAGAGAGTTAGAATAGTAATTCTCCTTTTTTCTCTCTCAGATTTTCCTTCTACATGGGGTAGAATAGAACCAAACTGTTACAGGGATACTAAGTAATTAATGAGGGTCCAAAATCCTCTCAGTTAAGTGGGTGGGGGTCGCTTCCTTTATCTTCTGCTCCTTCACCTGGATGGATGTTTTCTCTTTTTTGGGCTTCTCCCAGAACTGATAAGTGTCCTAGGTAATGGGATTTTCCCCTGAGAATTTTGTGCTAGAGACCTACCTGAGGCTTCTACTAAATGGACAGTAACTTTACCTTGGACTCCAGTAGCTAGTTAGCTACTCTATACATTGCAATGACCTTGGTGTAGTATGTACACCTGACTCATCTTTACTCTTCTTTCCCAACTGTGATATTCCAGAAGACGGTGCTTGTTGCACACCAAATAAAGTAAAAATAGGAAACCTTCATCTCTCTTAAATCCGCCTTATACATGGGGGAGAATTATTGGGATTTCTGGGTTATGATGATTCAGCAGAGTGGTTACCCTCTCTTCTACTCCTCCTGAGATGTCCTGGAAGGATGTTTTCTATTTTTTTTGGACCCTTCCCGGGGTTCTTCTTTAGCAAATTGGCTAATTGTAATAATGCTGCTATTGGGGGAGGAGGGAACTGTTGGGATTTCCCAAAGGACACTGGTCCAGATATTTGCCTAAAGCTTCTATTGAATGGGACAAAAATCTTCCTTTGGGACCTGATCATATGGCTATTCTTTTCACTGCCCTGATCTTGTTGTAGTATGTATACCTAATTCATTTTTACTTTGCTGTCCCAACATTTGTATTCAAGACCTGCATTTTGCTGTCCTCAGGGTCCCAGGTTTTGGGGTCAAAACCTTATTCTTAATAAATTAGTTACTAAGCATATAATAAGGTGTTGTGTTGTGTTAAGTACTGAGGATACAAAAAAAGGGAAAGACTATCTTTGACCTCAAGGTATTTATAGGGGAAGGGAAGCAAGAATAGGGGGAAAATTGTAAAACTCAAAATACTTTAAAAGAAATATAAAATAAGCCAACACATTTAAAAAATGGTTGAATGGAAGAAAGATTGGAGTGGAAAGAGACAGGCAGATTGACCAATAGGCTGTTACAATAAACTAAGCATGAGATGAGGAAGACTTACACCAGAGTGGCAGCAGTATTAGAGGAGAGAAGGGAGTATGTTCAAGAGGGGTTACAAGATGAAATCAATAGGCCTTAGCAAGAGATTAAATAATAGAGGATGTGTATGTATGAAAGAAAGTCAAGGACAATGAGTAAATGTAAAGTATGACCACATAAGCTGTGTTATCTAGTGAAAACTAGGTTTCAGTAATAACTAGTAGGAGGAAGATGTGAGAAGAAAAAGATTTTTTCACCAGCTAGGTGACTTTTTCTTTAATCTCTACTTAACTTTCCTATTACTTTCTTTTGCGTTGTAACTTCTTTTAATAAAATCACTATTTTCTTTCCAAAAAAAAAAGAAGTTCTAGCTCTGTCTAAGTTAGGATCTTTGTCTTTGAGGTAGCTTTGCAGTAGACACCCCCTCCCACTGACTTTTCTTCATGGAACAGTCATTCTACAAAGTATGGGGGAAGGGATGGATGGTATTTGAAACTTTGAGGTGGGAAGATTGAGAGGGATGGAAATAAGGAATTTAATGGTGAAAGGTGGTGAATAGGGTTTGGATGTTGACCTATAGGGATTTGAAGGCTATTACAAGGTATTGATGCAGGGAACCATGGGCATAGGGAGTGTTGAGATCAGTTGGAGACAAATTTTTTAAATCTTTGTTTGCATTGTTAAGGGAATCATCCTTCTTCCTTTATAGCTAATTCAGGCCCTGGCCTGAGGACCTGACCTTTAATCTGATTTGGATTGCAGTCTTTTAAGGTCCAGGAGCTAGGGTGTGCAGGCATTGGAAATGCTAAGACCACCTATAAGAGACCCCTCCCCCAAAAGCAAAATCTCCAATGAGGGAGGGACTTGGGTTATTCCCAGGTCACCACCCCTCCCAAGGACCCTGAGAGAGAATTTAAGATTTGGGGAAGGAGTTCACTCCCTTACCTTTCCAGCTAGGTGACTTTTTCTTTAATCTCTACTTAACTTTCCTATTACTTTCTTTTGTGTTGTAATTTCTTTTAATAAAATCATTATTTTCTTTCCAAAAAAAAGAAGTTCTAGCTCTGTCTAAGTTAGGATCTTTGTCTTTGTGTCTTTGAGGTAGCTTTGCAGTAGACACCCCCTCTCACTGACTTTTCTTCATTATCTTAGGATCTTGTGTTGGGGGAGGGGCTGGTTCACAGACCTTTGGAGTTGAAATCCCTAGAGGCTTAGTCACTAGGTTTAGTAACTCCCAGTGTCCCTGCCAATGGGGATTGCTAGAAGCTTTCTCTGGAGCGTCTGTGAGCTTGAGTTGTGGCCTAATCCCTAGGCCTGGGTGGGATGGGGGGATGGGGGAGCAGCAGGATCTGAATTATCCTTGAACAATGTGTCCTGTGCCCTCAGGCTATATAGTTAATCTCCTTATTATTCAATCAGCAATGGAAAAGATCTGTTGTACACACCTGAACCTAGGGGTGTTACTGTATTTGTTCTAGGAAAAGTCCCTTCTCCTACAGGGATTGGGGTGGATACTAAACTAGAAACACAGGGACTCACTGAAAATCCATTACTCATGTTCCTTGGTCTTCCAGACCAGCTAAGCTAACCAGATCAATGTCTAGCTGCCACTCCAGTGCTCACCCACTCCCTGGGCTAGAACTCTCTCTCCAGCCCTGCAGGAACACTCCTGCCCTCCACTCACATAGCCAAGATGCTTTTTCTCAGGTTAGTCCATGGGCCTCACCCTTGTCACCTCTACTAGCTGTTGGCTCTCTGCCCCCAGCTCACCCAATTTTCCCTGAGACAGACCTTGCTTATAGATGTTGTTCTCCTAGGTTCTTTTTCTGGGTATTGTGGGTCTAAATTCTGTTAAGAGGTTTGATTCATATTAGTTTTGCAGGAAAGCCAGGAGCCCTTAGCACACTTCTTAGTACACTTCTCTCCACCATCTTTGTTGCAAGTCCCTGCTCTGCATTTCTTAAGAATACTTCCAATGAATAGCTTTAAAATAATATTATGGAACTTTTCCATGATTCAAAAGAAGCAATCAAGTCTTAAGACCAAATAAAAGGAAAGTGGAGCCAGGATGACAGCATGAAGGCAGCATTTCCCAGGTACTCATCCCCCCCCCCCAAACTCCAAAAGCCAAAAAATTATGACTCTAGCCAAAATTTAGAGGCACAGAACCTACAGAAAGACTGAGTGATACAATTTCCCAGTCCAAGATAACTTAAAGTTCTGCAAGAAAGGTGTGTTTTACCAGGACCAGGGGTTGGAAAAAAGCCACAGCCACAGAGAAACCCAGCCCATCCCAGCCTAGCTCATCTCAGCCCATCCCAGAGATCACTGGCAACAGCTTGAAGGGGGGGTGAGGGTACTCTGCTACACCAGAATGAGTGTGGAGTGAGGAGCACAAGCCACAGAATCTGCAGTGAGAATCTGGAGAAAACAACCTGCACTCCCAGAGGTAAGGGGGTCAGGGAAGGCTGCAGAAATCTCTCTGCTCTCCCTCTGGGTAGGACTCTACTTTTTGCCTATACTTAGATCCAAGTTGCAGTTTGCTCTTCCCTACTAAGTAGCCAAGCATGATCCCTCCTTATAGCTCCAGGGCAGAGGGATCTGAGGTGGTCATGTACATATCAAAGCACAGGCAAGAGAGCATAAGACCTTAGAGGAATAAAGGTCCCAGTGGGGTATCACCAAAAAAAAAAATCCCCAAAGCCTTGGAAGTGTTGTCTTGGGCTGAGGAAATGAGTAAACAACAGAAAAAGAAGAATCTGACCACAGAGAATTACTTTAGTCCTATGGAAGATCAAAACACATACTCAGATTAAGACAAAATTGAAGTTCTCATATCCAAAACCACCAAGAGAAATAGAAAATGGGCTCAGACTATGGATGAGCTCAAAAAGGACTTTCAAAAGCAATTAAGGGAGGTGGAGGAAAGATTGGAAGGAGAAATGAGACCAATGCAGATAAATCATGAAAACCAAATCAGCAGTATGGTGAAAGAAATACAAAAAATACTGAAGAAAACAGTATGTTAAAAACCAGTTTAAGCCTAATGGAAAAAGCAAACCAAAAGGCAAATGAGGAGGATGCCTTAAGAATCAGTATTGGCTAGCTGGAAAAGGAGATAAAAAAGTTCTCTGAAGAAAATAAGTCCTTCAGATACTGAATGGAATTAAAGGAAGTCGAAGACTTTGCAATAAATCAGGAAGAAATAAAACTCTGCCAAAAAAAGCCAAAAATTAGAAGAAAATGTGAAATATCTCATTGGAAAAACAACTGGCCTAGAAAACAGATCCAAAAGAAATAATTTAAAAATTATTGGATTATCTGAAAAGCACAATCAGGAGAAGAGCCTAGACTTCATTTTTCAAGTAAAAATGCGCTGAGACCCTAGAAGCAGAGGGTAAAATAGAAATTGAGTGAATTCATTAATCACCTCCTGAAAGAGATCCCAAAAGAAAAACTTCCAGGAGTATTATAGCCAAATCCCCAAACTCCCAAATAAAAGAGAAAATTCTAAAACCTGCCAGAAATAAACAATTCAGCTACTGAGGCTCCATAGTCAGGATTACACAGGATCTGGCAGCATCTACAGTAAGGGCTTGTAGGGATTGGAATACAATATTCTGGAAGGCAAATGATCTTGGTTTACAACCAAGAATCAACTACCTAGCAAAACTGAACATCCTCTTTCAGGGGAAAAGTTGGACTTTCAATGAAACAGGGTACTTTCAAACTTTCCTATAGAAAATCCAGAGCTGGACAGAAAGTTTGATCATCAAATACAGGACTCTGCTGAACCATAGAGGGGGTAGAAGAGAAGAACTAATTCTGAGGAACTTAATGATATTGAACTGTTTGTATTCCTACATGGGAAGAAGATATTGATAACATATGAACTTTTTCAATTATAAGAGCTGTTAGAAGGAGCATTTATAAACAGGACATAGGAAAGAGCAGAATATTAAGGTATAATATAGTAAGAAAAAAAGGATGGAGTCAATGGGTTACAAAGGAAAGTCCTGGGAGGAAGGGAAAAGGGATGAAAAGAAGCTAAGAAATTTCGTGTCAGAGTAAAGGAAAAGCTTTTTCAATGGAGTGGAACAGGGGAAGGCAAAGGGGAATGAGTGAGCCTTCATTCTCATCAAAAATGTCTCAGAGAGGAAATAACATACACACACACTTAATAGGGTGAGGAAATCTATCTTACCCTCGTGAAAAATGAGAAGAAAGGGATGGGATGAGGGGGAATGGGGGGAGGGAAAGGGAGAAGAGGTGATAGAAGAGAGGGAAAAATGAGGGAGAGGGTACTCAGATACAACACACTTTTGGACAAGACAAGGATGAAAGGAGAGAAAAAATAGAATAAATGATAGTGGGGAAGAATAGAGTGGAGATACAGCTAGTAAAAAAAATATTGAAGCAACGTCTCTCAAGGACTTATGATAAAGAAAGCAACTCACCTCAGAGACAGAGCTATTGGAATCTGAACACAGAATGAAATATATTTTTTTCCTCTCTCTATTCTTGAGTCTTCTCATCTTCTGGGAGGGGGGAGGGAGTTTATGTTTACTCTTATAACACATTCAATTTCGATCAATGTATAGCATGCAAACAATATAGAGACTATCAGACTGACTTCTGTGTGGGGGAGGGAAGGGAGGGTGGGGGAAAAATTGTAAAGTTCAAAACCTTACAAAAATGATAGGCAGATTACTACTATTGTATATAATTGGGAAACAAACAAAATATTAATAAATCATTACTTTCTCTCTCTCTATATATATATATATACATATATATACATATACATATATATATATATATATATATATACATATATATATATATATATATATATATATAATGATAAAATCCTGCAAGTAAAGTCCTGATCATTCATTTTTTTTTCTGGTAACAAAACCCAGAGTTTATGGGAAAAAGGGGTTAGGAAAAGATCATTCAAAAACTTTCATCAGTGATATATCAAAATAAGAAACAATAGAAATGGTAGCAGTTTTATACATATTAAATGGTTAAGAAATACATAAATACTACAATAAATAGCAGTAGTACCTGCAGCTTCAGGTTGCTACTCTTTCTGCCTGGTCCCAGGGTTGACAGAGTCTGGGCACTTCTGGGGAGAGGGTAGAAACTCCTGAGTCAGGCATGGGTCCTACCCAGAGAGGAAGGTGAGGAGGAGAAGATGTAGAGACAGACCAGGTCTCCTCATACCATAACATAGAGGTGCAGTTTTCTGGCAGATGAAATGGAGTAGAAGCAAACACAAAATCTGTGTTATGCTCAAACTTCTTGAATATATTGATCACACTAGAACAAATTCACATTTTTCAAAAACAAGCATCATTTGTTCTTTTTGGACTAGAGGAGATTGATAGAAGCCACCTTCCCTGAACACAAGAGGAGTCAAAGCAGGGATTTCTGTGCTTAAAAATAAACATTCAGGGATGGCTAGGTGACACAGTGGATAGAGCACCAGCCCTGGAGTCAGGAGTATCCAAGTTCAAATCCGGCCTCAGACACACAATAACTACCCAGCTGTGTGACCTTGGGCAAGCCACTTAACCCCATTTGCCTTGCAAAAAAAAAACCCTAAAAAAATAAACATTCAGCTTTTAGCCCTGCTTTCTCCTGGATCTTGGAAGCAGAGTCCACAGTGCTTTAAAGACAGGAAGCCTCAGAAGCATCAGATATAGATATAGATCAGATGTAGATAACTATGCAAAGATGGATGAGAGGAAGAGCAAGAACTCTTAGGGCCGACATAGAGGCAGAAGCTAAACTGAGCAAAAGGCAATCCTTTTGCAAGATCCTGGTTGGAGGCTGGATCTGAAGGTTTTTTACTGCCTCAATATTCTCTGCTGTTCCTTTGACTCCACTCGCTGACCACCTTGGAGTGACCATTGACTGCAGTCCTGGGATTTTCTAATGCAGGCAGCTGTGTTTGGAGCGAGGGCTCAGATGATCTGGGGATGGGGGTGAGGGTGAAGTCAGGGATGGGATATAGCCCCAGCCCTCTTCCTTGCACCCTAATACCAGGCCAAGTGCAAAGGAGGCAGAGTGAGGAGGGACATAGAAGGTCAAGGTTCTGAAAGTTGGGATGGTTGAAGAAAACTAGTCCCCTCCACTCCTTCCACCTCCACCTCGGGACTCCTGAAAACATGCTTCATATCCATTTGGAGGCAGAGCCCTTGTTAAAACTCGCTCGGACCATGATATAGAGCTCAGCCAGACCCACCATGGAGGCAACAATCACAGCAGCCAGCACCCTCGCTGCCATTCTGAGAAGATGAACTGTAAGTGCAGGTAAAAGCTGCTGCCACGGTGATGATGAAGTTGAAGATGGCGATGACCACTGCCTTCACTGACCTCACTGGCCGTCCAAAGTCAGCTAGAGTCCCATCCCGCCTTGGAGCCTGGCAAGAAACATTTCGGGTGATGTGCTTGTAGTCCTCATTGGCCAGCTGCACTTTGATCCGCTCCAGGCGGGCAACCAGTTCTGGATTCCTGGCGGGGTTTCATAACCTCGGGGAGACAGATCTCACTGCCTTCCAGGAGCTCATGAAGGAAGAGAGGGGAGCCTTGCTGGCGGAGGTGCTCCTGCAGCTCCCGGAGCAGCCGGAAGGGCCCCAGGGGCCGGGGATCCTCGGCCCGGCCGCCCAGTCCTTGGTCAGGGCCGCCTCCAGCCGCGCCCGCAGTGGTGGGGCCAGGCCGGCCGCCTCCATCTCCCCGCCCGGGCCCAGGGCCCGGCACCGATCATTCATCTTTTAATAAAATTTTGAGTTCAAAAGTTTCACCCTTCATTCCTTGCTCCCCTTTCCCTAAGACAGTAAGCAATTTGAAAGGATAAGAATGTAATTTATTTGGATATGTAGTGTGCTATACAAGTCATTATTTTTTATTTTTATGTACTTAGGATAATGAACCTAGAATTTTGGATATGGAAACAACTTTTGAAGCTAAATTTCAAATTCCACAATTTACCTACCGATGAGAAAACTGAGGCTTAGCAAGGTGATGTGCCTTGCTCAAGATAATATAGTCAATGAATAACACTTTTTTTTTTAATAAAAATGACTTCTCAGATCATTGAACTACATTTCTAGAAAGACAGACATCTAGAAATGTAACTTTTTGTTTTTCAGATGCAACTTTCTCTCTTAAGGTTACTGCCTAAATATCATTCAGTTTTCAGATTGGGTCTGAAAGAGGTTTCAAATAACACAGGTTAATGGTACTCTGTAAGTCCCCAAACTCGTAAAAATATAACTTGGAAGGAAGGATAGAAGGAAGGAAGGAAGGAAGGAAGGAAAGGAGGAAGAAAGGAAGGAAGAGAAAAGGAGACAGAGCAGAAAGGAGGGAAGAAAGAAAGTACGGTGAGATGAAGGGAAGAAGGAAGGAAAGAAAAAAGGGGAGGCAAGAAGAAGAGAAAGTTAGGAAAAGTCAAGGAAAGAAGAGAGGAAGGGAACAGAAGAGGATGAGATGTAGGGAAGTATTCTAGGAAGGAAAGGAAAGAGAGAATGAAGGCTACCAGTACTGTGTTTATTGAGCATTTATTATGTATGAAGAACTCTTCTAAACTCTGGGAGCATTGCACACGCAAAAAGAAAGGTTATATCTCTATGACCTCACGGAGTTTACATTCTGATGGAGGAAGACAACAAATAATGGGATGGGTAAAAGCAGGAGGGAGACAGTAATTTGGAGACCAGTATTCTGGAGCAGGACCAGTAGGGAAATGAAAACAGGCCAGTTTGGTCTCCTTCAAAAAAAAAAAAAGAAAGAAACTTGTACTAAGAATTCACCTGTCCAGTGGAAAAGGCTGCCCTCCTCCAGCCAGAGAAAGAGTTGGGGAGAGGCCTTATCGAAAGAAGAATATAGGGGTAATAGGATAGTCTAGGATGAGAAGGCCCCCAGGTGATGAAGAACCATGATGAAACAATAGTAGAGGCAGGGATTTTTAAAGTGAGTGTAGAGTGGGTCTATGCTTAAAATAAATTACTAGTGAAATATGTATACATAAAAACACATGTTGTTCTTCTGCCCCTGGGTCAATAATCTCTCTAATGTAGATCACTTCCTGGGTCTTCTCCTCTCTGTAGTTGAGCTTCCTAGCACCAGAACTAATCCTCACTATACTTTGCTTCCAGTAATGCCTAGATATCTCTGATTCCTTGAATTTGTCCTTTGCTGAGCATTTTGTTTCTCATTGAATTAATAATTTTACTGTAAAACCAAAGGTAGAGAGGAGAAAGAGAAATCTACCCTTCACCCTTATCCATAACTTTTCTTTTTTTTAAAGGTCTCAAAATTTGATAAATCTAGGAGCTTCTTAGGTGTGAATTAATTAGTTAACCAAATGAAGCTGATTAATTTTTAAGTTTATAATTTTCCATGTCCTACCAATGATGTTATAAAATATCTATACGGCCCTTGTCAGAAAAAAAAAAAAGGTTTCCACTACATAACTCATTCCTCTTTGCTTTTTAGGTTTCAAACTTTTGAATTGTCATTGGAAAGCATCTTGTTCTTAAAGCCATAAAAGGTGTGACTTATCTTTGGTCATCAATAACTTTGTTCTCAATTTCCATCAAA
This sequence comes from Macrotis lagotis, assembly GCF_037893015.1. Classification (NCBI taxonomy): domain Eukaryota; kingdom Metazoa; phylum Chordata; class Mammalia; order Peramelemorphia; family Peramelidae; genus Macrotis; species Macrotis lagotis. Next base: position 95,003,472 of record NC_133662.1, on the reverse strand, counting down.
GAGAATGTCTTCACATTTCTTCAAACTAAAATAGAATATACCTATGTCTTCATTTTTAATTGAATACATTTAATACCTTGCTATCCCTATTACCTGTCCCTTCTGCGCTTTCATCAGTTGGCCTAAGGGCTCAAATAAGCTACCACCTCACATTATAAATATTACTTATTTCATTATAAAATTTTATTTCCAAAAGATTCATTAAGTATAACCACACTCTACTGAACTCGATTAAACAGTTTGAGAACATATATGAATATTTCTAAACCTTTTCAGTTTTGTTTAAATGTTTGAAATTATCTTGACATTCTCAATTTTAACTACCTTAAACAACTGCTAATATTTGCTCTGTACAATCCTCAAAACACGTGAAAATTTTCAAGTATTATAAAATTCTTTAATATGCCAAGAAAAACCTCACAAAGTATAAATATTTGGAGGTTTTATTGTTATGACTAACTTAATGTATTTTGGGGGGGTCGTTTCTAAAGAAAATGAAATTCTGGACATATTTTCAGGTAAAAATGCTGATGATAGAACTCAGCCAATGTGTCCTAAAAGCCTAAATAAGTTGTGGTGTGATATATGAAAATACACAAGACAATTTCCCCACCTTTAGTTCATATGAATTAAAGATATTTTATTACATCTGATACTTACTAACAACTATTCCTTCTTTAAGGACAGGAAATTAAGAGATCAATCAGTAGTTACTGCTTTCTATGTTCTAAGCATTAAAATAAATGGTAGAGAGGTAAAAAATAAGACCCTGCCCCCAGTGAGCTTAAAATTTAATGGAAAAACCAAAATACAGACATACATATATGTAAACATGTTCATTCATATACACATTTATGCACATATAAACATCTTTGTGTGTGTGTGTGTGTGTGTGTATACACACACACAACCTCCATGAACAGACCCTGATTTCCTCAACCCATACACTTTGATGCTAATACCTGAGTATTAATTAGACATGCAGAAATAAAATTGTTTTAATGTGCTTTGCAAAACTTGTTAGTTATGATCCTATAAAATGATGATGAATCAAATATATTAAGTTTTCTTATTTTTGTCTTTATCTTAAATATTGCAAGTCTGACTAAAGAAGTTCAAGCAATTTCATGTAGGCCATTAAATTGAACTGGAGTTTGAATTTTGATCTACCTTTGTTCCCAATGTCATTGAATTAAGCCAGAAGAAGTGTCCTATCTCTTTTGACATATAGTTTGAGTTACTTGCTCCCTGAAGAAACTAGGTTTACATTGGCCTGAAACAACAAGATCCTAGAAAATAAAGGAGGAATATTAGCTCATAGCAATCAGTTTATGAAAATATTGCCCAGTACTTTTGTAGCTCAATACAATTCAAATCTCAGGTTATATTTTTGTTTAAATAGTCATATCTAGGCAGCCACAGACTTTTGATTAAAGTTTAGTTGGACAAATTTTTGCCAATAAAAATGACATGACCAAAAATATTCAATAATTTCAGAATTTTTTTAAATCAGCCAAATAGGTAGAAAAAGAAGAGAATGTCTGATATTAAGAAAAGACATTAGAAAAAATACAATTGACAAAATGCAGAGCTATTTTAATAGAAAGAACAAAAAATTCTGAATGCTTTTGCCAAAAAATCATTTTTTGATTGAACTTTTATTATCTAGAATTGGGGAACGCTCTTCATAAGAGTTATGGGAACAAGAACTGAAAGTACTACTGACCAGCAGTTCCAAACTTCAATTTACTTTTTTTATTTTATATTTAAATATTCTTTTAGAATCTGAACTTCAGCATCAGCATCAACAAATATTTATTAAGCAACATTATACATGTAAACATATTATGTATGCAAACCAATTCTTCCCTTATAGGGGTTTCATTAAGCTCTTCTTTAACTATCTTCTTCACATTTGCCTTTGTATTTCTAAGATATCCAAAGTGGATGCTTAAATTATCCTAACTGTAATTAACCCACTCATTTTCCTTTGTTTCTGTGTTCTCTTTATTAATGATTCATCTGTACAGCTTATGGCTCCTACTAAATCTATTCATTGGCAGTTTGAAGGAAATAATCATCTTCTTTGAAAAATGCAGCAGCCGCCTCAGATTTTCAAACAAACACAACTAATTTGGTTCATTTTCAGGATTCAGGTTTTCAAGATACTGCTAAGCCATGCAACCTGCTTTCATCAATTCTGCATAAGGTTAATGTTTTAAAGCATATAGAAATATTATATTTCAAATATTGATTTGAATATGAGAAAGCCATTTAAATAAATTAAGTTTTACTTCTTTTGTGCTAATGATTAATCTGTGTCATCTCACATGAACAACATATGAAGTTTTAAAAATGTATTTTAAAATAATTTGAAAACAGTTTCAAAATATGCTTAGAAATCTTGGAACAAGGGTAATATGTGAGATCTTTAAATGTTTTTGAGAAAATGAAAATGAACTTTTAAAAATCATTTTGGTGTGTGTTCAAGTGAGACACTATGATACTACTCAGAGATGTTTGAAGACCATTTACTAATAATAACTACCATTTATGCATACATATATATATATATATGTGTGTATTGTGTTTGTGTGTGTGTGAATATACAAATATACACATATCACTTCACAATTATTATCTCATTTGATCATCATTGCTAGCATAGGAGGTAGGTTTTATCATTATCTCCATTTTACAGATGAAGGAACTGGGTGATAACAGAAGTTAAATGACTACTCCAGGATCAGACAATAGTGGCTGAAAATTGGCAATCTTCCTGACATCCAGCCAGGTCCTCTATCCATTGTAGTACATAGGTGCCTCTAGTTGAAGACAAGAACAATATTGGTACCTATAAACTTCCCCACAGTTTTCTCATAAAATCCTACTCTAACTTCTCACTGATAGAGACCATGAACTCTCAAAGCCAAGCATGTCACAAAATTTGGCAGATTCTCTAAAGATGGAAATGTTCTGATCATGGACTCTGCAAGGGGTTATATGCCAGCCATTTTCCTAGCTATCAGAGGATCCGATCATTAGGTTGACCATTTATCAAGTCAAATCAATAAGAATTTATTGTGCATCTACTACTAGATACTATATTAAAGCTAGAGATACAAAGGCAAGCAAACATACAACAACAAAATAAAATGATTTCTTCTCTCAAATTCACAGCAAAATGAACATAGAATGACACTTTTACTTTAGAGGGGAAAGGCCTATAGAGACTCTTGAAGACTTCTACTAAATCCCATAGAATTAAATACCTTTTCTTGCTAGAATAAATACCCATTATGAGGAAGACTAAATCTGAAGATTAAAGTAAATATTTAATATAAAATTGCTTTAAGGATGACATGAATGGTTGCTTAGTCACTGTCATGATTTTTCATTCATATTTTTTCTTAGTTCAATGAAGAAATATTTATTAAACCTCTACCATAGTTAAACTACTGTTTGAGAAACAAGTCACTTGAATCTAAACTAAGGACAAGTGTCAAGAGCTTTAACCCTGGCCACTAAAATTTAGAGGGTATTAATTTAACATATCCATATCATCTCTATCTCCATCTCTGTCTCCGTCTCTAATCTACATCTACATCTACATCTACATCTACATCTACATCTACATCTACATCTACATCTACATCTATATCTACATCTAATCATCTATCTGTATCTGTATCTATCTGTATCTGTCTCTATCTCTATCTATCTATCTATCTATCTATCTATCTATCTATCTATCTATCTACCTATCTATTTATCTGTATATCTATGTATCTATATATCTATCCTTTCAACAGTATGAAAGTCACATTAGGGAATACATTTGCTTACCCGTCACCCTGTTCAATTGATTTGGTAATAATTAGAGTCTGTGAGTCTGTCTTATTTTCACATCAAGAATTAAAAAGTTGGTCTGAAAAAGCATTTCATCCTACTTCCCTTGGGAAACAAAATTTCTAGTTAGAGTACTAACTAGATTCCCTTTAGATGGATATAAGATTTGATTCCTGCTCTCATATAGTTTATAATATAATGGGATAGATAAGACACATGCAAATGATGACAGTATGAGATAGCACAGCAATAGTGCCAAAAGTGTGGTATTGAGTATCAGGACATATTTAACTGACATTGAATTTATGAAAGTAAGCCCTGCATATGAAGTAAATGAAAATATATTATTCAATTTTAATAATTTTAACTGCTAAGTTTTTATAGCCATGTAAATATTTCACTGGTTAGCTGTTCCATACAGTTTTCTCAAGTGTGTAGGAAGAAATTTCTCATTTCCTTCAATAAAACTCTTCTATTGAAAAATAATTTTGCAGTGCACAATGTAGTTTAAGAGCTACCAACTGATAAATCTTCAATATTTGATTAGATCCACTTACCTAACATGCCATTAAATAAAAATCAAATCATGATCTTCTGCTCTGAAAAAAATACTACTATGGAAAGAGAAGACATCTAATACTTTTCTTAAGGGAAATTAAAGAAAGTGACTTCAATTTAGTGCAGTGGTAAATGAGTGATCCTGCATTATATTTTCAGAATATTAAATTTTTATTTTGAAAAAGAAAAGCATATAATCTTCCTGATTTATAGCTTTCTCTTCCAACTAAGAAAATCCAATATGCTTTTTTTAAAAAATAATTCATAGATCTGTCAGAAAATCAATAACATTTTAAAATATTTGTTGGATTCAAAGAACTCTACAAGGGAGGTGTAAAGACCATGAGCCCCACAGAAGTCAGGTTTGGTACTCCTTCTTCTCTAGCCTGATTTCTTAACTTAGGCTACACAAAGTTTAATTTTTTTGGAAATGATACTTGGGGAAGCTAGGTGATGCAGTGGATAAAGCACCAGCCTTGGAGTCAGGAGTACCTGGGTTCAAATATGGTCTCAGACACTTAATAATTACCTAGCTGTGTGGCCTTGGGCAAGCCACTTAAATCCATTTGCCTTGCAAAAACACCTAAAAAAAAGAATGAGGAGGAAATGATACTCAATTTAATTGGTTACCTTTATAATCTTGCACATTTTATTTTATTCTTTTAAAAACATTATTTTAAGAAGTGGTCCATAAAATCCATGCCAAAGAAGACTGTGATATAAAGTCAAGAAGTACTGTTTTAGGGTATCTTTGTGAGTAGAATCATTATTAAAAATACTGTACAACTATTATAAACAAAATATCAAATTATGCACCTTTCAGAAACAAATATTTATGGAATATTTACATTTAGAAAATGTAAGGCTGGTGAGGGTCTATTAGGAAAACCTCTGTCAGCCTTTAAAGGTAGAATTTTCCAGTTATCATTTTCTTTTTCCTATTAGAAATAGTGACTAAAAATAAACTTAGCTTCTACCCAGAGGTAATTTTACATCTTGCTGCATATTTGTTGCAACACTCTACCTTAAAATAATATTTCTGGCTTTTTACCTTAACTGACCCATTAACAGTCTTCTTCCCCAATTTCATGCTTCAGTATGATCACTAACAATGCAGTCAACATTTCTTAGCTGGGAGGAAATAGCATTTCAGAATGACCCGAAATCCTTTGGAATTGTACTTTACCTGCTTTTCAAGGGTGTTTAATCCATTTGTATGCTCCAAATTTCCCATTTGAATTTGCATCAGGTCATGTAATATGGGTTTCTTCTATATCACCTGATGTAGCTATAACTTTATATAATGTGACACTGTGTAATGTAAAATTTAAAAAATAGCATTTTTCCTAACAATGGGATCTATTAAATCTAGCATTTGTGATACATGACTGATAAACTTGCAGATTTAACTATTTTAGCTATAATTGCGAAAGAATCAAGTACACTTCTAATGTACTTTTCAAATTTATACTTCTACTTGCTACCTGGCAAAGTATTTTTAATTTAATCATCACTTTTTTTATAGGAAAACAAGAAGCTAAAATCTATGCCAGATTCTATCCATTGAATTATAAAAGATTGTATACCCAGTGTATTTTAAAATTAATGTTTTATTAATCAATGAGCATTGTCCAATTAGTACATACAAAAGTATTTGATTAAACAATGATGTCAGAAAAGGAATATGAAAACAAATATTCTGGGCTGATTTGCCAAAATATTTTGAAAACTAGAAATACTAAATTTAAAAAATTGCTTTGGATCTCAGATAACATATCTATCTATCTATCTATCTATCTATCTATCTATCTATATGCACATACATATCTTATATATTTGCATAGTTATATGCACATAAGTATATATTTTTATATATAATGAGATATTTATAAAGTACTTATGATCCCTAGAATGCATATGGTATATATGAAAACCTTATTATTATTATTATTAGTCTGGTTGTATATTATATACACATTTTTAAGAAATGTATTTTTGTAGCTTCCTCCCCTTCCCTCAATACTTTTCCAGTATCAAATAGTAGCAACCTTAGAGGTAGCCAAGAAATTCCTGATTATCTGAGATCTGGGCATTAGGAAAAATATTACCAACTGTCCCTAAAGGAAATTGATAAGACATAAGACCAAGAAAAGTACAGTTAATATTGAGTGAGTAAATGACTTTTCCATAAGTTTGGGTCAAAAGAAATACAGTTTATTATTATGAGAGGAGATAGAATGGCATATCTATGAGGCACAGTGACTTTTCAGCCACATTGGGCTGTGACAACACAATATAGCCAGGCCCGATCCCATCAGGCTAATCTTCAAGTGACCTTTCCTCTTAGACCTTCCACCATACTTTCCCTCAGATCCAAAGACTTTTGTTTTGTCTAAGCTCCCTGTTGGGTCTTGGAAATAATGTCACTGGTTGGCATCATTTATAGTCAGAACTATGAACATATATGAGCATCTTTGAATCACCAATTTTCACTCATGATTAATGAAAATATTATTAGCAAATGATTTCACTCTGATCCATCTTGATATCAAAGAATTTGACTTCTAGCATCACAACATGAATTCACCCAGTTGTCTGTCTCACTCATGACTATTTTACAGAGTCTTTCAAATATATTATTTTGTTCTATTTTTGCAACAGCCCTGTTATTATTCACATTTTAGAGATGAATAAACTGGATCACAGACCTGGTAAATGTGTGGGATTCAAACTCAGGTCTTCTTGACTCCAAGTCCTACACCATTCAACTGTACCTCCTAGCTATTTTTTCATCACAGGGGAAAGCACCTTATTCCTTTATGATAATACCCAAAGTAGGAAGAGCTAAAGAACTTCAGATGGTTTAATGAAGGTATCTGAGGCTAGATTTAAATGTTCTCTCTAGATTTATTTATCTGCTCTTTGGTAGAAAGTAGTAAATATTAATATTTAATATTAATAAGGAGTATAGTAAAGTCTTAATGGAAATAAAATCATAAAAAGTAGAAAAGATGATGAATTCTAATTTAGGTATCCTTGGTCACATTGACAAGTAAACTAATATCTTAGTCATCTTAAGCTGTTTCCTCTTCTATAAATTATTTGGGGGTCAGGGGAAGGTATTGGACTACATGACCTTTCAGGTCCAATCCAGATCTAAGGCTATGTTTCTATGAATCAATTTTGCATCCAGGGTACTAGTGAGCCTGTTGGAAATTTAGTTCTAGAGGCCAATATGTGATTTAAATACTTAGGACTTATCTTCCTAGAAATGATGATTGAAGCTGTGGAAGTGGATGAGTGTTCTATATATTTATGTGTGTATAATACATATAGGTTCTTATAGTTCACATGTCTCTATATGAGAAAGAGGGTGAGCATGGAAAAAAAAGAGAAACAGATAATTTGAGGCTAAGAGAGGCAGAAAGAAGCCTGTATCCAGTGAGGAAAGAGGGACCAGAAAAGGAGACAGAGCAGTGCTGGTGAAATCAGCAACTCGAAGAAAACAAGGTAAGGGCAGCAATACATATCCAAAGGAAAGGAGAATGTCAGATAAAGGAGTAACCAATTGCATGAAATGATGCAGAGATCAAAGATCATGATAATTAAAAGATACTGAATTTATCAGTTAAAAGATCATTTGAAGACTGTGAACGGGGAAATTTCAGATAGTATTGGGGTAGAAATCACGTTCAATGGGTTAAACAATAATAGGTGGCAAATAAGTGGAGATATTTTGTGGAAATGTACTTTTAAAAAGAAAATGGAGGTATTTGGGGAAAATTCTTCTTAGAGTAGTAAAAAGAATAAAAGTGAGAAAATAGCCTGAAGAAAAAGCAATGTCACAGGAACATTTTAGAATCACCTGGCCATAGGTAGGACTCAGAATCCCTAAAAGGAGAGGTTAAAAATATAAGGCAAAGGGTTGAGGGGTGGAACACAAAGTTAGAGAAGGCAAGAGGTAATAGGAACAAGATCAGATGTAGTCATATTATCTTTAGACAAAGTAGTGTCACTTCTTTTTTTCCCCCTGAAAGGACAGGAGCAGAGAAGACACTAAAAGGTTTTGAAATGGGAAAGGGGAAATTGAGAAAGCTGAAATTAAATGCTTGGTATCATCTCATCAACATTGCATATCTATAAGGGATTTTTCAAATAATTGATGGACCTTGGCTAGTTTTTCAAAATAATCTAATTACTTTGTTTTCATATGCACAAATATAACATATACATACATAAATACATATATGTGTATTCTATATTTTATAGATACAGGAATAGATAAAACAGGTATATTTAAAATATCTGCTGAAATCAGATATAGATAAAATAAGCAAAACCAGAAGACAAATAATGTAATATACTTCCTTCTTCTTAGCAAAGAGATGGGAAAGGTATGGGGTAAAATAATATATACATCATAGATTGCAGGGCCTAAGAGGTCAAATACAGTCAAATAAACTAAGGTAAAATTCAGTTTCAGATTTTTACTAATTGTGTTAAGAGCAACAAGTTTCCTGACACAGCTTTCCTGAGAAACTCATCTGGTCATTCGTTCATCAGAATATGGCAAGTAGAAAGAATCTGGGACCTTTACCAATACCAGATTAGGATGCTGCTACATCAAGGAAGCTGAACCAATCAGATTGTGTTGGGGTAAAGAAGCTGGATCTGGGTCAGGTAAGCTGTGTCAGGAAACCACTGATCCTAATACAATAGCTCACTGACTGAGCAAGTCTGTTTGTCTCAATTTATTTGGAATGATAAAATGGGATGTAAAATGGGATAATAATTGCAATTACTTCATTCCTTCCTTCCTCCTTCCCTCCCTTCCTCCCTTCCGTGTTCCCTCCCTCCCTCACTTCCTTCCTCTCTCCCTCCCTCCCTTCCTTCCTTCCTTCCTTCCTTCCTTCCTTCCTTCCTTCCTTCCTTCCTTTCTTCCTTCCTTCCTTCCTTCCTTTCTTCCTTCCTCCCTCCCCTCCCTCTTTGACTTTCTTTGTTATATTTAGGGGATGGATGGAGATGTGATGCACTCACAAATCATTGCAATATAAAAATTACAATGATTTAATTGTAATTTAATAATGAATTGCTAAAACTTTTCTAAGCAACACTATTTTTTATACTGAGTATAAAACCCAGTTCTGAAAAAAAGCCATTCATGTGTCAGTATAATCCAGAAGTATATTCTCTTTATTCATGGTTCTTTACCTAATTTAAGTGACATACTTCAAAAGCACGTCCTTTGAGTGCCTTTCCAGACATATACAAAACCCTGTATTGAAAAAGGAAAAGGACCATGAAAGCAGCTGTTCTTGTAGGACGTTTAAGTGCACTCCATATACATAACATGAAGCACTGAAGACGCTCCCAGAAAAAATCAAGTGTTTCCCCAGGAAGCTACTGAAACTAAAAAGCCTCAAAACATGGGATTCTATAGAGCAGCTATTAGAGTTGACAAAGTCAGTCTTTTCACCTTAAATTGAAGAGACCAGAAAGCTACTTTCTCTTTTCTCCCCTTCTCTTCCCTTCCCTCATAGCTGTATAGAGGGCATTTGAAAATTCAGCTGAGATTTACTAGACTTTTTGATTCCTCCCAAAGATCTTCCACATGTATATTTCTCACCTTCCTTTTAGTTTTCATAAGTTATTTCTCGGGTCTTGAATTAGAAAGAGACAGTGATACAATGATTTTAGCATTTAGCATTATTGTACTTCTAATGTTATCATGACCCAAGATAATTCTGGATTTTTATGGTCATTTCCTAAAGAATAAGTTACAAATAGAAAGGCATAGGTAGAACAAAGGGCACCAATCAATCAATTAATCAGCAGGTATTTAATAATAGTCTAATCTGTATTAGGTACTTTGACTCACATCTTTAGAAAACTACCAAATATTTTTAGAAACATTTATTGACTCATGGCATAACTATAATAGTACAAAAGTATAATTGGAGGACCTTCTTAAACTCTATAGTTGTGTAGTTTTGTTTATTATTTCCATGGAGGTAAATGAGGGACCCTTTGTCTGATAGAGGGAATATTTCAAAAGGAGTGAAGTGGACCCAAGAACTATGGTATCAATTAGAATATAAAAGACTGAAACAGCATATGCCTAACTTTATCATGGGGTAAAAATGGAATGAAATTGAGTCACCACAAAATTATAAATGCCACTTGTTGATTTAGGAAGAATTAAACAAAGTGTTCCTTTTTGTAAGAACAGTGAATTTCAAAGTTAGAAGACCTTTATCTGAATTTAAACTACCTCATTGTTTGGGTTTCCTTATCTATTTAGAAAGGGAGCATAGTATGGTGAGGATAGAGTTGAACTTGGGGTAAGAAAAACCTGGTTATAAATGCCATTTCAGATAAAGTATAAATTTTCTGTCTCATTTTTCTTATTTGTACAATAAGGAAATGACTTCATAAACAATAAAATTCTTTTCAGTTCTAAATTTATGATCCTATAAATAAATAGTGAGGCACAAATAGTCACCTGGTCTCTAAGGATTCTTTCAGATTTAAATCCCATGAATCGATGGAACTCCAAAAATAGCTTATTGTTTCTATTAAGAATAAAAACCCAAGGGGTGGAGCCAAGATGACAGTGTGAAGGCAGGAATTCTGAGAAACTCTTCCTGATAAAACTCCAAAAGCTGTAAAATCATGACTCTAACCAAATTTTAGAGGGTCAGAACCCACAGAAAAACTGAATGAAACAATTTCCCATTCCAAAACAACTTGGTTGGATCCACAGGAAAGGTCTGCTACACCCAGACTAGGGGTAGGAAGAAGCCACAGTGCAATCCTGGTTGCAGACATGCTGCACTGGAACAAACTAGTTCCAGCCTTCCAGAAACAGCCATTGGCGCAATTTCATCCTGGGGATGCTGGGCTCCCCCAAGTAGCAGGATCAGTTTTCATAACTCTTGGCCTAGTGATCATCCTGGATGATATTGAGGGTCCATGGGAGATATCTGCAACATCAGAGTAAGTTGGAGCCGAAGTCATTGCCTGCCTCAGGACATCGACTCCCCAGGAACCTGTCGAGTCACCCAGTAGCTGCTTCTTGAGCATTCAGCCAATAAGGGGGAAAGAGACTGAAGAGGTCTCTCTGCTATCCCTGAGATAGGACCCTGCTGCTTCACCCATACTCAGATCCAGGTCGTGAGATGGGCCATACTACTATAGAGGATCAGGGCCCCTCCTCACAGTTCTAGGGTAGTGGAGAGTGCTTGTGGTCATTCACAGACCAGATCACAGGCCCAGATAACAAGAAGAGCCCCTTATAAGACATTGGAGGAATCAAGATCCCTGGGATTGTCCCAAAAACCCCAAAAGCTTTGAAAATATAGTAAATCATCATAGGCAGGAGAAATGAGCAAACAACAGAGAAAGGAGAATCTGACCATAGAAAATTACTTTGGACTCATGGAGGAGCAAATCATACACTCATAAGAAAACAGGGTCAAAGCTCCTAGATCCAAGACACCAGGAAAAATAGGAAATGGTCTGAGACAATGGAAGAGGTCAGAAAAGACTTTGAAAAGCAAGTAAGGTAGGTAGAGAGAAAAACTGGGAAGAGAAATGAGAGTGACACAGGAAAACCATGAAAAACAAATCAGCAACTTGGTGAAGGAGATAAAAAATAATACCAAAGAAAATAATTTGGTAAAAAGCCAGCTTAGGTCAAATGGAAAAAGCAGTCCACAAGGCAAATGAAGAGAAGCAGAACTGATCAATTGGAAAAGCAAATAAAAAAAGATCTCTGAAGAAAATAATTCCTTGAAATATAGAATGAAGCTAAAGTAAGTTGATGAATTTGTGAGAAATCAAAAATCAATAAACAAAAACCAAGAAAATGAAAAACCAGAAGAAAACTTGAGATATCTCACTGGAAAAACAACTGATCTGAAAAGCAGATTCAGAAGAAAAAATTTAAAAATTATTGGGCAACCTGAAAGTCATGACCAGGAAAAAAGTCTAGATTTCATATTTATCAAGAAATAATTAAGCAAAATTACCCTGAGAGCATAGAAGCAGAGGCTAAAATAAAAACTTAGGCAATGCACCAATCACCTCCTGAAAGAGATTCCTCCCAAAATCCTCCCAGGTATATTATAGCCAAATTCCCAAACTCCCAAATCTTAGAGAAAATACTGCAAATGGTCATAAAGAAACAATTGAGCTTCCCTGGTGCTACAGTCAGGATTGCATAGGATTTGGCAGCGTCGATGTTAATGGCACATAGAGCTTGGAATATGATGTTCTGGAAAATAAAAGAGCTTGAATTACAACCAAAAATCAACTACCTAACAAAATGGAACAACCTCATTCAGGGGCATAGATGGATTTTCAAGGAAACAGGGAACTTTCAAACTCTCCTGTTTAAACAACCAGAGCTGAACAAAAGTTTGATCTCCAAGTATACTACTTAAGTGAAGCATAGGGAGGGTGAATGAGAAAGAGTAATTATGAGGGATTTAATGATATTGAACTGCTTGTATTCCTGCATGGGAAGAAGATACTGATAACTGATATGAACCTTCTCTTTTATAGGAGCATTTAAAAGGAATATATATATATATATATATATATATATATATATATATATATATATATACAAGACACAGGAGAGAACTGAATATAATGGAATAATATAGTATAAAGATGGAGTCAATGGGTGATAAAGGAAAGTATTGGGAGAAATGGAAAAAAGAGAAAGAATGGACTAAGGTATTTCACATAAAAGAGTCAATAAAAAGCTTTTGCAATGGAATGGAAGGAGGAGTGGTGAGGGGGAATGAATGACCTTTCATTTTCATCAAAATTGGCTCATAGAGTTAATAATTGTGTATGTACACAATCAATAAAGTATACAAATCTATCTTACCCTAGAGGAGAAAAGAGAGAAAAAGGATCAGAGAAGTTGGACAAGGGAAGGAGAGGGAAAGTAGGTGATAGAAGAGGGAGAAGATCCTGGGAAAGGGTAGTCAGATACAATATCCTTCTGAAGAGGAAAAGGATGAAAGGTGAGAGAGAGAGTAGAATAAATGGGAGTGGGGCAGAATAGAATGGAGGGAACTGCTTTCTTGTCATCATCTCCTTATACTTTAAATGATACAATACTGACTATTGTCATGCGTCCCATGTCTTTTCTTGAGTCATCTGCATGGTTTTATTCTTTGAAGATCAAAATATTCCTTGATTCATGACCTCAAAACATCATTTAGTTAACAATAGCAACCAGGAGGGAAAATATTGAAGCAACTTCTTTAATGGACTTACGATAAAAAATGCAACACATCCCAGAGACAGAGCCAATAGTATCTAAACACAAACTGAAGTACACTTTTTTTCTTTCACTTCATTTCTCTTTAGGTTTCTCTGTCTCCTTTGGGGAAGGGGGGTTATGTTTGCTTTCAAAAGCAGTATATTGTAATAATGTGAAAATGAATAAATTAATCATTGAAAAAGAATAGAAGCATTTAAATTTCCATATAATTGATCTGAATCATCCTTGACAATGCTATTTCAGTCTTTGGGCTATTCTTTTCTAAGATGCCTATTGACACATTTTTCTTCTCTTCTTTTCCATTCCTTTCCCTTTCCTCTCCTTCCCATCCTTTTCCTTTACTTTCCCCTGTTTTTCTTTCCTCTCCTCTCCTCTCCTTTCCTTTGCTTTGCTTTCCTTTTCTTTCCCACATCTAAATATGATCTTGAATTTCATATTCCTATATTCCTAAATATTTTAACCATTAGGACAATAGAACCATAAGTATTGAACAGTTTTTATCCTGAATTAGTATATTATTGATGATTTAATTTTGAAAGGATTTTAAGAATAAATATTCTCATTCTATTTTGTTCCTTTTATTAATAAACTCTACTTTTCTATGAAACTGTTTCAGTATAATATGGCCATTATAACAATTAAAGTATATGGTATTGGTCTGTATAAATGAACATATAATATTTTAAGGAATAATATGATTTTAATTTTCATTCTCTTCATTTTTATTCTTGAAACAGAATAAATAATATCAATGGAATGAATAATATATAATGCATCATGTGAATCCAAAGGAATAATTGGAATAAATACTATAAACAATTTGACATTTCTATTTGATATTTTCCGTATATTTTAAATTACAAATAGTCTTCTAGAGTGTTAGACTAGATGACCTCTAAGAACCCATCCATTTCTAAATCTAAGATCCTATGATCCCTATTGACCCCATTCTCTAGTTTGTGTAAACACTCATATGAACTGGTTTGAGATTAACTACTTTCAATCATAAAATTGCTTTGAAAAACTATATACTAAATTAGCTTCAGTTATATACTGATCTAGATGAGCTTATAAAAATCTGGTATACAACCATTCAAAATTACTTCAATTATTTGGTAAAACTTTAATCTCCATATGCTTTACACTTTTAGAAATACAAAAAAATTCATGACTTCAAGGAACCAATGAATACAACAAAGGTCTTGGGGCAGCTAGGTGGCACAGTGCATAGAGCACTGGCCTTGGAGTCAGGAGTACCTGAGTTCAGATCAGGCTCCAGATACTAAATACCTAGCTGAGGTCAAATCAGGCCTCAGACACTAAATAATTACTTAGTTGTGTGACCTTGGGTAAATCACTTAACCCCACAGCCTTTTAAAAAACAAACAAAAAAATACAACAATGGTCTTCACATGGGTTTATCATCACTTGAATATGATACATGATTGTCCCTTGTGTTTTTGGAGTCATATAAATCCTGATAATATCTTAAGTGATGATAATAATAATGTTTGACCTTCATTCTTGAATCCCATGACATCAAGGAGGTGTTGTCAGGACAAACATTGGATTTGAGTGAGGGGTATTGTGTTAAGTCTCTGTCTTTACTTTCTCCTTCAGAGTCATCTGGATCCATTAGCCAGATATCAGTCAGGAAGACTGGAAATGGATGCAAGGCAATCAGGGTTAAGTGACTTGCTCAAGGTCATACAGCTAGTAAGAGTCAAGTTTCTGAAGCTGGATTTGAACTCCCATCCCAACTATGCCATTGTCAAGGCCCTTGGCTGGGGGTGGGTGGGTGGGAAGATGGTAGAGGAACTGACACCAGAAGGTGGTTTTATGTGGGCTCTGTGTGGCTTCTTCTTCTTCTTTCATATTCCCCACTTGCCTACTTCTTGCTTTCTTGTGATCATCTCCTTATATTTTAAATGATACAATATTGACTACTGTCATGCATCCCATGTTTTTTCTTGAGTCCTCTGCATGGTTTTATTCTTTGAAGATCAAAATACTCCTAGATTCACATAACATCATTTGCTAATGTTTCCAAAAGGACCTTTGATTTAAGGTAATTTTGTCAAACCAATGAATAGATAGCTTATATTAATCTGACTCTAGATCTTGCTTCCATAAAGGCATGCTAAAAGATCTAGCAAAGTGCCACGGGGCAACTGAACATGTAGATGTTGAAAGACCATATTATTTAACAAGAGGAGATACAGAAACTCAAGTCAGTAGTTCTTAGTAGAAAGATTTAGAAAATTTAAACAAAAAAAGGAACCAAAGTTAAAGGTGAAGAATGAGGATATGGAGGATTCAAAAATAATGAGAACCAAGATATTTACTTCCACTTCTCAAAATCCCTTGCTCCATTCAACTCTATATAAATAATTGATTTTATATAGAATTCCTCCAGTGCTAGTACTCTCCTCCACAACAATTTACCTACTATTTATTTTTCATGTTTTATAAAAACACATGTACATATTATCCATGACTCCATTTGCTACCCACCCATCCTCATGTGAAAATGTAATCTAAATGCTGCCAGAGCTATTGTCTTCATTGTATTTTGAAGTTACAGAGCTTCAGAAAGAAGTATTCTTTCTCTCTGTCTCTCTCTCTCTCACACTGTTTCTTTGAAGGCATGGTAAAAATGAACTTTTGTGAAGCAATTTGTATGATAGAATGTATATCTTCAAACATGGTCATGAACAAAAGAGAGAAATAAGCAATCAATGGATTGAGTTTTCAATTAATAAATTTAAAAACAGAAAAAAAAATTAAGAAAAAAATCAATCAAGTATGAACTTAATGATTAAAAAAAGTACAATTGAAAACAAAAACTGAAATAACCATTGATGGTACTAGGATCTTCCTGCCAGTGCTGTTAAATATGAAAGAAAATGAAATCACTTACTAAAAGGAACTATGGACAAGAGTGGCCTTTTACATTTTGAGGCTATAGTACTTTAGAGAGAGGTATTCTTTATAGAAAAATAGTATTTGAAGGCATGTAAAATATGAATTACTGAAGCATTTTGAAGGGGAAATTTACTTCTCCATATACATTCATCAGGTTTTTTTCCCCACAAAATAGACAATCATATTATCAGGAGGCATAGTAAATAAAAAACTAAACTTGTAGTTCAGAAGGCCTGAGAAGGTCAATTAACCTTTTTCATCCTTTTTTTTCCTCTCTGGCACAATAAGATCATAGAGTTGTTGTGAGATCTAATAGATAATTTAATGTGAAGCAGAGTTTGTATGAAATTAAAAAATTCATAGTTCACCCCAAAGATAATTATTTCAGAAGGATAATTGCATATACATATATATGTACACACACACACACACACACACACACACACACACACACACACACACATATATATATATATATACTTCTGAATATGTTAAGGAAAAAGAAATTATCATCCTCATATAGCTAAATTATTTGTCTCTATCAAGCCTGATCAAAATTAATACTGGTATTCTGAAACCTTACTTCTTAGTTGGTTCAATTTTGGACATTATTTAGGATTCCTAGTTTGACCCTGGTTCTCACACTTTCCCTTTGATTGATTTGTCTATTTGTTTCCTGATATTACCTTAATATATATCTGGTATGTTTCAGGAGAACTTTAGAAAGCTTCTGCAATCCACTGGCACTTCTCCCTTAAGGGAATTCTCTTAAATTTTTCTATTCTACTCCAAGACCAAGGAGCATGAGTATTATGAAACTTCCTTAGTCATGGGTAATCAAGGGACATGTACATATATATGTATATGAAAATATAAGTATATTTATATATAATCACTTTAAAATATTAAAGCTAGATGAATTTAGAAGATCCAGAAATATTTATTACAAATTACATGTTTGGTATTACAAATTACAGAAATGGTTCTGGAAAATTGAAAAAGAAATATTATGGTAAATGTTATTTATGAGAGAAATGTTATCCAAATACTTACAACTAGAAGGATAAAGCAAATAAAGGGAATGGTAGATAATGTAAATAGCAAATATTGGTCCTTTAAAGAGTCATTTTGAAAATGACTAGAAGATTTTTTAAACCATTTACTGTAATTAAGCTGGCTTTTTACCACAGAAACAAAGTAGTCCAACATTGGGAAAATTAACATACCTTATAATGGTAAAAGTGATAAAGTTATACACATAGATACTGAAAAACCTTTGATTAAAAATTATACTGTTGTTCCATTTAAATTAACTATAGACATCATTAAATACTTGGGAATCTACATCCCAAGGCAACCCCATAAACAATATTAACAAAATTACAAAGAAATTCTCACACAAATAAATTCAATATCAACAATTAGAAAAATATCAATTGTTCATAATTACACCAAGCTAATATCATAAAAATGACAGTTCTACCCAAATTATATTTTTCTTATTCAGTGCCATATCAATCAAACTACCAAAAAACCTATTTTACCAAGTGAGAAAAATAGTAAAAAAAAAAATTCACCTGGAGCAACAAAAGGTCAAGAATATCAAGGAACCTAATGCAAAAAAAATGTAAAGGAAGGTAGTCTAGTTTCACCAAATCTAAAGCTATACTATAAAGTAGTAATAATCAAAACTGCCTGATGAAAAAATAGAAAAATGGATCAGGGAATTAGGATAGGTTCAAAAGAAGCAGTAGTAACTGACTACCATAATATACAATTTGACAACCCCAAAGACATTAGCTTCTGAGATAAGAATTCACTATTTGACAAAAATTCTTGGCAAACCTGAAAAACAGTATTGCAAAAATTAGGCATAGATTCACATCTCACACCCTGTACCAAAATAAGGTCAAAATGGGTACAGGATTTAGACATAAAGTGCGACACTATAGACTAATTAACAGATCAGTTAACTATCTGTCAGATCTATGAAAAGGGGAGAAATTTATGACAAAACAAGAAATAGAGTATATTATACATTGCAAAATAGATGATTTTGAATATATTAAAAAGTTTTGGGGCAGCTAGGTGGTGCAGTGGATAGGCCACTGGCACTGGAATCAGAATACCTGAGTTCAAATATGGCCTCAGACATTTAACAATTGCCTACCTGCGTGTTCTTGGGTGAGCCACTTAACCCCATTGCCTTGCCCCAGCCAAAAAATGTTTTACACTAATTAAGGCAATGCTACCAAAATCAGAAGGAAAATAGAAACTATGGAACAATTTTCACAGCTGGGGTTATGATAAAATTACCATTTCTAAAATATACAGATAATTTTATCAAATTTATAAGCTTACAAGTCATTCCCTAATTAATAAATAGTCAAAGACTATGCAACGGTTTTCAGATGAAGAAATTAAAGTTATATATAATCATATAAAAATGATCCAAATTATAACTGATTAAAGAAATGCAAATTAAAACAACTATGAAGTACCATCTCACACCTTATCAGATTGGCTAAAATGACAAAAAGGGAAAGGAACAATGTTGATGAGGTTGTGGGAGGATTGGGACATTAATGTCTTGTTGGTGGAGATGTAAACTGATTACAACCATTCTGGAGAGTAATATGGAACTATGCTCAAAGAATAAAAAAACTGATCATATTCTATGACCAAGCCATTCCAATACTAGGCCTATATCCAGAAGATATCATAAAAGGTTTCAAATGTTCCAAAAGATTCATAACACCTCTTTTTGTAGTGACAAAGAACTGGAAATTGAGGGGATATTCATCAATTCAGGAATGACTGAACAAGTTATGATATATGAATGTTATGAAATACTATTATTCTATAAGAAACCCTGAATGGTCAGACTCTAGAGAAGTATGGAATGAATTACAGGAAATGATGTTGAGTGAAGAAAGCAAAACTACGAGAACATTGGTCATATTAATAATAACATTGTAGGCTGATCATCAGTGATGGATACAGTTCCTCTCAGCAGTACAGAAAGTTGGGACATGGAGACAGCTATGAACAATTCTATCATCATCCAGAGGAAGAAAATGAAAAGAAACAAACCAAAAAAAAAAAAAAAACCCTACAGAATCTGAATGAACACTAAACTCACTTGTTAACAATTTCTCATATATTTCTTTTCTATCTCATGGATTTCTTTCTCTTCTCTTAATCCTAATTCTTCATACTGAAAATGACTAATTTACAAACATGTTTTCACAAATGTGTATGAACAATATGAAACTGACTGTTTGCTACTGATGGGCAGGGAGTGGGAAGGGAGGGTAGAAGGAAATCCTTTAACTTAAAAAAATGCATATATATCTGGATGAATGTTGAAAAACTTTCATAACATGTAATTAAAAAATAAAATAAAGTATTAACTAAAAAAGAATACTCTTTTAGGCTGAAAACACTATAAAGTAAAGAAATAATGAACTTTTAAAAAATAAGGTCAAATATTTCTTCTTAATCTAATTTATATTTATTTAAATATTCATCCATTTCATTCAGTCTTTCCAATTTGTTGGACAACTAGGCAAAATAGCTCCTAATTAATGCTTTAATTTGCTCCTCCTCAGTGATGAGTTCACCTTTTTCATTTTTAATACTGATAATTTACTAATTTTTTTCTCCTTTTTTCCTGATTAACTAAAGTTATATGATTTTTTCATAAAATCAACTGTTAGTTTTATTTATTAAATAAATGGTTTTCTTGCTTTCAATTTTATTAATCTCTCCATTGATTTTCAGAATTTCTAATTTGGTATTTAATTTGAAATGTATAATTTGTTCTTTTTAAAATTTATTTATTTAGGGGGCAGAGCCAAGTTGGGACAGGATAAGAGCCTCTCTTAGGTGCTCTCTCTATATAATATTTCAAAACTTATAAAATAAGGTCTCTAACTAAATCTTTGAGAGACAGAACCCACAGGGGGATCCAGTGAGGCAACTCTACAGTCCAAGTTAACTTGGAAAATAGCAGAAAGGATCCGCTCCATGGGGTTAGAGGGGCAGCCCACCAGAGTGAAGGAACTTTAGCCTCCCAGGGGCAGCCCCAGAGCTGCTGGGAGCTGGCTCACAGCAGTGGGGGCAGTTTCTTGTTCTACACCCAAGGGAGCACTGGGCACAACTTGGAAGATCAGCAGGGGGGGCTTTGCCAGAGCATGCCTGTGAAGTGCAGCCCTCAGGGTACTCAGGAAGCAGTATGGCAGTGGCAGCCCAGATTGGAAAAGGAAGCATGCAGAGCTGGTAAGCAGGAGCTCCCAGGCAACTGAGCCTTGAGTGCCCAGCATACCTAAGGAAGGGAGTGGAGAGAGTTGTCCCAGGTCTGTTCTCTGTACCTGGAACAGGACTCTGGGGCTCTGACCACATTCAGATCCTGATCACAATCTAGGCCCTTCCATAGAACAGCAGGCCCCCCTGCACCTCAGCCCCATGGCAGAGGGGTACAGCTTGTGGTCATTTGCAGACCAGGAGGAAAGACAGAGCCTCACATATGGAGATTCTTGAGGGGGGGGCCCCAATAATACTCAAAAGCTCAGGAAGCACCCCAAAACCAGACACAGGCTGGAGAAATCAGTAAGCAGAAAAAAAAGAGGAGCACCATTGAGAAATGCATTGTCTATAATCCCAAGAAGGATCAAAATACTTAATCTGAAGATGAGGAAATACAAACTCCTGCATCTAAAGACTTCAAGAAAAACAAAAATTGGGTTCAGGCTATGACAGAGTGCAAAAAAGATTTTGAAAATTAAGTGAGGGGAAATGGAAGAAAAATTGGGAAAAGAAAAGAGAGAGATTCAGGAAAAACAGGAAAATGAAGTCAATAGCTTAGTCAAAGAGATCCAAAAGAATGCTGAAGAAAATAACATGTTAAAAACCAGCATAGGTCAAATGGATAAAACAGTTCAAAAAGTTATTGAGGAAAGGAATGCTTTAAAAAGCAGAATTGGCCAGATGGAAAAAGAGATAAGAAAGCTCTCTAAGGAAAACAAATCCTTCAGAAGTAGAATGGAATTACAGGATGCTGCTGACTTTATGAAAAAATTATTGGGATACCTGAAAGTCATGATCAAGAAAAGAGCCTTGACATCATTTTTAAAGAATTCCTACAGGAAAATTTCCCAGATATCCTAGAAGCAGAGGGCAAAATAGAAATTGAGAGAATCCACGAATCTCCCCAAGAAAGAGATCCTTAAAAAAAAAACCCTCAGGAAGATTATAGTCAAGTTCCAGAAATCCCATGTCAAAGAGAAAATATTACAAACAGCCAGAAGGACACAACTCAAATATCATGGAGCTGCAGTCAGGATCACACAGGACTTAGCAGCAACTAACATTAAAGGCTCATTTGGCTTGGAATATAATATTCTGGAAGGCAAAAGAGCTCAGAATGCAACTGAGAATCAAACTACCCAGCAAAACCGAACATCCTCTTCGAAGGAAAAAAATGGACTTTAAATGAACCAGGGAAATTTCAAATGTTCCAGTTAAAATGGCCAGAGCTAAACAGAAGATTTGATCTTCAAATACAGGACTCAGGTGAAACGTAGAGAGTGGAGGAGTAGGCAAAAATATGATGGACTTAGTGATGATGAACTACATGAATTCCTGCACAGAAGAATGATACTGATAATACTCATATGAACCTTCTCATTTAATAGAGCAGGTAGAAGAAACTTCTAAATGAAGCCAGGAGAGAGAGCTGAATTTGAAAATATAATATATTGTAAAAATGGAGTCAATGGCTAAGAGGGAAATGTAAAGGGAATAAGAAAAAGGAGAGGTGAAATAAGCTAAAATATTTCATATAATAAGATTTTTTTATTACAATGAGCTATTGCAATGATATGAAAGGGGGAAGGCAAGGGGGAATGAGGGAAACTTCACTCTCATCAGAGGCAGTTCAGAGAGGAAACAGCATATATACTCAATGGGGTATAGACAGTTAGAGTAAGCAGGAGAGAAGGGGGACAGGGGGAGGGGGGATGTGAGTAATGGAGGAGAGGGTGCATCGTGGAGGAGAATGGTCAGATATAACACATTTTCTTTTTTACTCCTTTCAAGGGGCTGGTATTGGATGGCCTGTTTGAGTCAGGTGGTTGCTGGGTCTTAGGGGTGGTATGTGGGCTTGGGCCCTCTTGGCCCCAGGGCCAGTGATCAGTCTGTTGTGCCACTCAGCTAACCTACAACACATTTAAGAAGAGGGACAGTGTGAAAGGAGAGAGAAAATATAGTGTATGGTAGTGGGGAAGTACGATTGGAAGGAATTGTGATCAACAATGACAACAGTGGAAAAATATGGAAGTAGCTTTTGTGATGAACTTATCCTAAAGAATGTGATTCACCAGTGATAGAGCTGGTTGTGTTGGAATACAGATTGAAGCACATTTATTTTTATCATCATCATCATCATCATTATTATCATTATTATTATTATTTGGGGGGGGGCTTTTGTGGGGCATATGGGGATGGGTGGTTTGCCCAGTGCTACACAGCTGGGTGATTAATGGGTATCTGAGGCCGCATTTGAACACAGGTGCTACTGACTCCATGGCCAGTACTCTGTCCACTGTGCTACCTAGGCACCCCTATTATTATTATTATTACTATTATTATTATTATTATTATTATTATTTTGGTTTTTTGGGGGGTTGCAGGGCAATGGGGTTAGGGTGGCTTGCTCAGGGTTGCACAGCTGGATGATTGTTGGGTTTCTGGGGCCGGATTTGAGTTCGGGTTCTCCTGACTCCAGGGCCGGTACTCCATCCAATATGCCACCTAGCTGCCCCTATTATTATTATTATTATTATTATTAATATTATCATTATTATTTTTATTATTTATAATTTTAATTTGTATTTCTTCATCTCTCCTTTCCTTTATTGATCATGAGGATCTATATTTTTTGGGGGTATTATGTTTACTTTTAAACAAGAATAGTTTAGTAATGTATAAAAAGTATCACTTGTACAAAAATAAAATAAATACAATAAAAAAATCTAAAATTATTTATTTTCATTCATATGAACATGCATATTTCCAGGTTGAAAAACTTCCCTCCATCCTCCCTTACCAGCCCCTTCCTCTCAGCATGGAACAGTAAGGTTAGTATTTTACATATATATTTTATTAAACTTGTTTACAAATGAGTAATTATTGGCATGAGGAATTAGGATTAAGGGAAAGAGATGCATAAGAGATAATTTTTTATAAAGTGTTCAGCAGATTCTGAAGGGTTGTTTTTTTCTGCGTTTTGTTTTGTTTTTCTTCCTCAGGTTGGGGATAATATAGTCAATAATCAGTCAAATAGAGAGGTCCTAGATCTCTGGACTGCCAAGGGAGCTGCTTCCACCAAGGTTGTTAATCTTATAATGTTGCTGATGTATACATTGTTCTCTTAGTTCTACTCACTTTGTTCAGCATCAGATCCTGTAAGTCATTCCATTCTTCTCTAGAGTCTGACCATTTATGGTTTCTTATAGGACAATGTTATTCCATAGTATTCATGTGCCATGACTTATTTAGCCATTCCCCAACTGATGGGCATCCCCTCAATTTCCATTTTTTTTCCACTACAAAAAGAGCTGCTATGAATATTTTGGAACATGTAGGACTTTTCCCATTTTTTATATTTTTTTTCTGGATATAGACCTAGAACTGGAATTGTTGGGTCAAAGGGTATGAACAGTTTCATTGCTCTTTGGGCATAGTTCCATATTGCTCTACAGAAAGGTTGGATCAGTTCACAACTCCACCAGCAATGCATCAATGTCCCAATCCTCCCGCAGCCTCTCCAACATTGATCATCTTTCCTTTTTCTCATCTTAGCTAATCTAATAGGTGTGAGATGATACCTCACTATTGCATTAATTTGCATTTTTCTAATCAATAGTGAGTGATTTGGAGTTTTTTCATATAATTTCATATATATATATATTCATTTTAATTTCTTCATTTGAAAACTCTTCATATCCTTTGACCATTTATCAGCTGGGGAATGACTTGAGATCTTATAAATTTGATGCAATTCTATATATATTTTAGAAAGGGGATCTTTATCAGAAGTCATGAATATAAAGATTGTTTCCCAGCTTTTTGCTTTCCTTTTATTTTTTCTCGCATTGTTTTTATCAGTGTAAAACTTTTTTAATTTAATATAGTCAAAATCATTCATTTTACAGTTTATAATGTGCTCTAACTCTTGTTTAGTCAAAAATTTATCCCTTTCCCATAGATCAGATAGATAAAGTATTTTCTAGTCTATAAATTTATCTATGGTATCTTTTTTATATCTAAATCCTGCATCTATTTGGAACATATAGAGGGAATTTGTTCATTTTCTAGCTTTTTTTTTTGTTTCTATTCAATTCATTGAATTCCTTCCCTCTTTTTCCATTTTAGTTATATATGCATTTAGAGATATAAAATTCACCCCAAACAGCTTTAACTGTATGCCATAAATGTTAGTATGATTGTTATCATTTTCTTGGATGAAATAGTTGATTATTTTTTATAATATGGTGTTTACTCCACACATTTTTTAAAATTAGATTATTCAATTTCCAATTAATTTTTTTATTTATCTTTTAATTGTGCTTTATAGCAAATAATTTTTATTGCATCATGATTTGAAAAGCATGCATTTATTATTTCTGCCTTTCTGCATTTGATTATAATGCTTTCATGACCTAGTAGATGGCCAGTTTTGCTATAGGTGCCATATACTGCAGAAAAAAAAGAAAAAATATTTTATGTGCCCTTTCAGTTTTCTCCACATTTTATTGTAACAGGGCATAAAAAGGGCATAAATATGCCCTAGTGCATGGTACATTTTGGTATAGTGCCATATACTGGAGAAAAAAGTATATATTCTTTTCTGTCCCCTTTAAGTTTTCTCCAGAAATCTATCATATCCAAGTTTTCTAAGATTTTATTCAACTTTTTAACTACCTTCTTGTTTATTTTGTGGTTAGATTTATCTAATTTTGAGAGAGGGAAGTTGAGATCCCTCACTACTATAGTTTTGCTATTGATGACTTCTTTTAATTCATTCAGCTTCTCCTCTAGAATTTGGGTACTATATACAATTTGGTGAACACATGTTTAATAATGATATAGCAATTGCCTGTGGATCCATTTAAGAAGATGTAGTTTCTTTCTTTATCCCTTTTAATGAGATCTATGTTTGCTTTTGATTTGTCTGAGATCAGGATTGCTACCCCTGATTATTTTGTACTTCCACTGAAGCATAATATATTTTGCTTCATCTTTTTACCTTTATCCTGTGTGAATCTCTCTTCTTCCAATGCTTTTCTTGCAAACAACATATTGTAGGATTCTGGTTTTTAATCCAGCTGTTTTCTGCTTCAATCATATGAGAGAGTTCATCCCATTCACATTTACAGATTTTCAAAAAAATTTTTTACATTTATTTTTAATATTTATTTTACATTTACAGTCAAGATTACTAATTCTTTACCACTCCCCACACTATTTTTCCTCACTTACATTTTCTTTTTTCTTTCTTCTCATTCCTACTAATCTCTTTCCCCATTAACTTTTCTTTTAAATTTTAACTTTAACTTTACTTTGACTTTGACTTTTGCCTTCCCTTTTATCTGTCACTTCTTCCTTTTACTTCCCTTTCCCCCCACTACTTCCCTGTATGATAGAATAGATTTCTTTTGCATTTTGCTATTTTTAAAAGTTTTTTTTACCCCAGCTACAACATTTGCTTCAAAAGCTGTGATTTCCAAATTCTCTCCCTTTCTCCCTCTCTACTCCTTCCCCCATTGAAAAAGGAAGTTACCTGTTGTAAGCTAAGAATATGTAGCAATGGGGGGGGGAGCAAAGATGGCAACAGGAGAGGACCTTCTCTTAGTTGCTCTGGAGCAAAACTTATAAACTAAGGATTCTAACTACATTTTCGAGAGACAGAACACACAGAGGGATCCAGTGATGCAATTCTCCAATCCAAGGTAACCTGGAAAAGAGTGGAAAGGCTCAGCTACACGGGGTCAGAAGGGTGGCCCACCAGAGTGAAGGAACTTCAGCCTCCTGGAGGCAGCCCCAGGGAGCTGGGAGCCGAGGCTCACAGCAGTGGGGGAGTTTCCTGACCTACACATCAGGGGGCATCAGGCACAACTTGGGAGAACAGCAGGGGGACCTCTGCCAGAGGGAGCATGTAAAACCAAGCCCTCAGGGCACACAGCATGCAGTGTGGCTAGGGCAGCCCAGATCCAGGAACCAGAAGCAGATAGAGCCAGTAAGCAGGAGCCCCCAGGGCATGAGCATGCTGAGCCTAGGGAGGGGAGTGAAGAGAGACTGCTGAGCTCTGTCCTCTGACTCTGGAACAGGCTCTGACCACATTCAGATGCTGATCACAGTCTAGGCTCCCCAATAGAACAGCAGCCCCCCCCACCTCAGCCCGATGGCAGAGGGGGGTGCTTATGGTCATTCACAGACCAGGAGGGAGAGATCCTTTTGTGGGTGTCACAAAAGTTCAGGAAGCACCCCAAAACCAGGTTCAGGCTGTGAAAATGAGTAAGCAGAGGGAAAAAAAGGAACACCATTGAGAAATACTTTGCTTGTGATCCCAAAAAAAGATCAAAACACTCAATCTGAAGATGAGGAGGTAAGTTCCTGCAGCTAAAGACTCCAAGAAAAAAACAGAAATTGGGCTCAGGCCATGACAGAGCTCAAAAAAAGCCTTTGAAAATTAAGTGAGAGAGATAGAGGGAAAATTGGGAAAAGAAATGAGAGAGATGCAGGAAAAACATGAAAATAAAGTCAGCAGCTTAGTCAAGGAGATACAAAAAATGCTGAAGAAAATAACATGTTAAAAACCAGCATAGGTCAAACGGATAAATCAGTTCAAAAAGTTATTGAGGAGAAGAATGCTTTACAAAGCAGAATGGGCCAGATGGAAAAGAAGATAAGAAAGCTCTCTGAGGAAAACAAATCCTTCAGACAAAGAATAGTACTCAGGGAGATTGCTGATTTTATGAGAAATCAGGACTCAATACTTCAAAACCAAAAGAATGAAAAGTTAGAAGAAAATGTGAAACATCTCATTGAAAAAAACTGATATGGAAAACAGATTTAGGTAAGATAATTTAAAAATTATGGGAATACCTGAAAGTCATGATCAGGAAAATAGCCTTGACATAATTTTCAAAGAATTATTACAAGAAAATTTGCCAATATCCTAGAAGGAGAGGGAAAAAATAGAAATGGAGTGTATCCACCAATCTCCCCGAGAAAGAGATCCAAAAAAAAAAACAACCCCCAGGAATATTATAGCCAAGTTCCAGAACTCCCAAGTCAAAGAGAAAATATTACAAGTAGCCAGAAGAACACAATTTAAATATCGTGGAGCTGCAGTCAAGATCACACAGGACTCAGCAGCAACTACATTAAAAGTTCATAGGGCTTGGAATATAATATTCTGGAAGGCAAAAATGCTTAGAATGCAACCGAGAATCAACTACCCAGCAAAACTTAATGTCCTCTTCCAGGGAAAAAGATGGACTTTCAACGAACCAGGGGAGTTTCAAATGTTCCTGTTCGAATGGCCAGAGCTGAACAGAAGGTTTGATCTTCAAATAAAGGACTCAGGTGAAGCACAGAGAGTAGAGGAGAAGGGGAAAATATGAGGGACTTAATGATGATGAACTACATGAATTCCTGTATAGAAAAATTATACTGATAATATTCATATGAACCTTCTCATTTAATAGAGCAGGTAGAAGGAGGTTTTATAGATGAAGCACAGGAGGAAACTGAATTTGAAGATATAATGTGGTGTAAAAATGGAGTGAAAAGATAAAAGGGAAATGTAATGGGAGAAAGAAAAAGGAGAGGAGGAATAGGCTAAGATATTTCATATAATAATATTTTTCTTTATTACAATGTTCTATTGCAATGATATGGAAGTGGGTAAGGCGAGGGGGAATGAGTGTGTATGTTATTTCTCTATTATCTCACTTTCAATGAGAGTAAATATTCACTCACTCCTCCTCACTTCCTCCTCTTCCGTTCCATTGAAAAATTTTTCTTGCCTCTTTTATGTAAAATAACTTTCCCCATTCTATCCTCCCCTTTCCCTTTCTCCTAGTACATTTCTTTCTGACCCATCAACTCCATCTTTTTATTAGATTATGGCTTCAAAATGAACTCCCTCCTGTGTCTTGCCTATATATTCTCCTTCTAGCTGCCCTAATACATGAGAAGGCTCATATGAATTATCAGTATCATCTTCCCAGAAATATAAGCAGTTCAATAACATTAAATCCCGCATAATTCACCCTTCCTGGCCACCCTCTCTATCCTTCACCTGAGTCCTGTGTACTTGAAGTCAATCTTTCTGTTCAACTCTTGTCATTTCATCAGGAAAGTTTGAAAGTTCCCAATTTCGCTGAATGTCCATCTTTTGCCTTATAAGAATTCAGTTTTGCTGGGGGGTTGATCCTCAGTTGTAATCAAAGCTCTTTAGTTTTCCAAAATATCATATTCCAAACCCTACAAGCCCTTATTGTATATTTTGCTAAATCCTATGTTATCCTGACTATAACTCCACTATAATTGAATTGTTTCTTTCTGGCTATTTGTAATATTTTCTCCTTGACTTGGGAGTTTTGGAATTTGACTATAATATTCATGGCAATTGTCAGTTTAGGATCTCTTTTTTTAGGTTTTTGCAAGGCAAATGGGGTTAAGTGGCTTGTCCAAGGTCACACAGCTAGGTAATTATTGTCTGATTTGAACTTAGGTACTCCTGACTCCAGGGCCGGTGTTCTATTAACTGTGCCACCTAGCCTCCCTTAGTTTGGGATCTCTTTAAGGAGGTGATCTCTGGATTCTTTTGATTTCTATTTTACTCTCTGCTTCTAGGATATCAGGGTAGTTTTCCTGGATTATTTCTTTTTAAATTTATTTTTATTAAAGATATTATTTGAGTCTTACAATTTTCCCCCCAATCTTGCTTCCCTCCCCCCAGCCCCCCCCCACAGAAAGCATTTACTTTGTTTCCATGTTGTACCTTGATCCAAATTAGGTGTGATAAGAGAGAAATCATATCCTTAAAGAAGAGAAGCAAAGTCTCAGAAGTAACAAGATCAGACAATAAGATATCTGTTTTTTTCCAAATTAAAGGGAATAGTCCTTGCACTTTGTTCAAATTCCACAGCTCCTTATCTGGATACAGATGGCACTCTCCTTTGCAGACAGCCAAATATTGTTCCTGATTGTTGCACTGATAGAATGAGCAAGTCCTTCAAGGTTGAATATCACTCCCATGTTGCTGTTAGGATGTACAGTGTTTTTCTGGTTCTGCTCATCTCACTCAGCATCAGTTCATGCAAATCCCTCCAGGCTTCCCTGAAATCCCGTCCCTCCTGGTTTCTAATAGAACAATAGTGTTCCATGGCATATATATATGGATTATTTCTTGAAAAATGAAGTCTAGCCTCTGTTCCTGGTTATGACTTTCAGGTACTTCAATAATTTTGAAATTATCTTTCCTGAATCTGTTTTCTAGTTCAGGTTTTTTTAAATGAGATAATTCACATTCTCTTCTAGTTTTTCATTCTCTCTCAGCAGAGATTTCTTGCTGACCTTCTAGGTTGTCCTTGATAATCTCTGGGTTGAAAGATCTGGAAATCACCATAACTGCCATGGACCCAGGTTCCTCCAGGGACCTAGGCAACCTGAGGGCTGTTCCTGAAAAGACAGTGTTGGTTTGCTCCAGTGTTTCCCCGGTGTGATGGATCCTTCCCATGAATCTTCCAAGTTGTCTTGGGCTGGAAAATTGCTTGTCTTAGCCTTTCTGTTCAATACTCTAGAATTTGGCTAGAGTCATTATTTAAAGTTATTAGTCATCATCTAGGGAAAATTCCCAGAAGTTCCTGCCTTCACTCCTCCATTTTGGCTCTGTCTCTGGTAGAATAGATTTTTAAACCTAATTGAGACCAAACATCATTCCCTCTCTGGGTCAGCTCTAGTGAGAGTAGGATTTATTCAGTGTTCACACCCTCCCTTCTTTCCCTCTACCAAAATAGGTCTTTGTGACTCTTCACCTGCTATTATTAATCCATTAACATGTAGTCTTCTAGTATAGTCCTTCTATCTTATGTCTTTATTGTTCTAACTCTGTCTTGTACCTACAACCCCTTTGTCAAAATATACTCCTTTTATTTTTCCTGATAGAAAAACCATTCTGAAGTTGTTTGATTGATTGCTAGACTGATTGATAAGCAGCATTGCCTCATAGTCACTATGTATCCTTCCCTCTTCTATCTCATTAGAAATACCCTTCTCACGAGGCATAAATTACATCAAATTATGAGTAATTTATACCACCCCCTCTTTTCAAGTACTCTCCTTGGACACACAATCTTCATGAACCAAATCATCATGCAAAGATATATCATTTTATGGACCATTTAGTTTTCCCAAACCTCAAGCACACTCCCTCCAATTGTAGCCAAAGCATCAAGCAAAGGAAATTCACTTTGTGACATTTTCATGTCCAATACTCCAACCAAAACTCCACAACCCTCTGAAACCAAAGTATCAGAATCTGTCCCTCTGCCCCTTTAGCAATCCAAACATGGTACTATAACCCATGCCAACTAAAGTATGAATTAAGGCAAGATCACTTCCTAATCTATTTATGTGCAGCCTTTCAAAGCAGGTTCCCCCATTCCCTATTGTACAACAAATTTCCTTAATTGAAATATCTGGTAAAGTAAGTTCACTTCAAGATTTAATTATGTGTAGAGCTTCTAAATATACTCTCTTTCTCTGTGTCTATAAGAAATACCACTCTCATAATCAACATTGCTTCATGTCTCATTTGAACCCATATTCTCTAAGTACAACCCCTTCAGCTATATTCAACCCTTTAACTTTCTTAAGAGTAATTCAATTCTTTTTTTTTTAGGATTTTTGCAAGGCAATGGGGTTAAGTGGCTTGCCCAAGGCCACATAGCTAGGTAATTATTAAGTGTCTGAGGCTAGATTTGAACTCAGGTCCTCCTGACTCTAGGGCTAATGCTCTATCCACTGTGCCACCTAGCCACCTGAGTAATTCAATTCTTAAGAGTTACAAGCATTAGTTTTCCTTGTAGGAGTATTTAATGTTCTTGATTAGCATTTTTTTATTTTTCTCCTTTCTGTTTACCTTTTTTGTGCATCTCTTGAGTCTCGTATATGAAGAATTAATTTTCTGTTCAGATCTGGAGTTTTTATCAGAAAATTTTGGAAGTCTTCTGTGTCATTCAAAATACTCCTTTTTCCTTTTGATAGAATATGCTGAATTTTGCAGGCTAATTAATTATTGGTTGGTTTCCAAAGCCTTTGTCCTCTAAGATATCATATTTCAGGCCCTCCAATCCTTTATTTTTAAATAGATATTTTATTTTTTCCAAATACATGTTATGAAAGTATTTCAACATTCATCCATATGCATATGCATGTTTTTAAGTTACAAAATTTTCTTCCACATTCCCTTCCCACCTCCCTTCCCTCAGCTGTAAACAGTCATATTAGTATTATAAATGCATATTTGCATTAAACATGCTTACAGATTACTCATTTTCGGTATGAGAAATTAGAATTAAAGTAAAGGAATACATCAGAGAAAATTTTTTTTTAAAGTGCATAGAGTCGGGGCAGCTATGTAGTGCAGTGGATAAAGCACTGGCCCTGGAGTCAGGAGTACCTGGGTTCAAATCCGGTCTCAGACACTTAATAATTACCTAGCTGTGTGGCCTTGGATAAGCCATTTAAAACCATTTGCCTTGCAAAAACCTAAAAAAAGTGCATAGAGTATTCATCACATTCTGAAGGGTTATCTTTTCCTTGTTTTCTTTTTTTTCACACCTTGTATGGGGGTAACATTGTCTACAGTCAATCCAATATGGTTTTTGAATTTTTCTTTGAATTACTGAGAGGAGCTGCATCCATCAGGGCTGTTCAACTCACACTATTGTTAATGGGAAGAATGTTCACTTGGTTCTGATTCCTTTGTTCAGCATCAGATCCTGTAAGTCATTCACTGATTCTCTAGAGTCCAACCATTTAAGGTTTCTTATAAACAATGATATTACACATTATTCATGTTTCATAACTTGCCTAACTATTCCCAGTTGATGGGCATTCCCTCAATTTCCAATTTTTTCCCCTACAAAAAAGAGCTGCTATGAATATTTTGGAACATGTAGGACCCCCCCCCCTTTTGAAATAATTTCTTCTGAATATAGTACTAGAATTGGAATTCCTGGGTCAAAGAGTATAATCAGTTTTATCGCTTTTTGGGCATAAAGTCATATTGCTCTACAGAATGGTTGGATAATTTCACGACCCAACCAGCATTGCATAAGTGCCCCAATCCTCCCCCAATCCTTCCAACATTGATTATTTTCCTTTTTGTCATCTTAGCCAATCTGATAGGAGTGAGGTGATACCTCAAAATTGTTTTATTTTGCATTTCTTTAACCAATAATTATTTGGAGCATTTTTTATATGATTATATGTAGCTTTCATTTCTTCATTTGAAAACTACCTATTCATATCGTTTGACTATCAATTGGGAAATGATTTGTTACCTCACAAATTTGCTGTAAATCTCTATATATTTTAGAAATGAGGAGAGCAATATGGAATTATGCCCCATGAACAATAAAATCGTTCATACCTCTTTCCCATTCCAATTCTAGACCTATATCCAAAAGAATTCATAAAAAATGGGAAAAGTCCCACATGCTCCAAAATATTCATGGTTGTTCTTTTTGTAGTGGTAAATAATTGGAAATTGAGTGGATATCCATCAATTTGGGAATGGATGAAAAAGTTATGGCATATGAATATTATGGAATACTATTATTCTATAAGAAAACATAAATGGCCAGACTCTAAAGAAGCATGGGATGAATTACAGGATTTCATGCTGAGTGAAGGGAGCAGAACCAAGAGAAACAAACCGAAGAGAACAATGTAAACATTAACAACATATGTAGCACCTTAACAGCATTATGAGAAGATCAGCTTTGATGGAAGCAACTCCTCTCAGCAGTTCAGAGAGCTAGGACAACTGTATTAGACAGGTTATGGACAATGCTATCCCATCCTGAGGAAGAAAAACAAAACAAAACAAAATAAAATAAAATACTTCAGAATCTGATGAACACTACTTTCACTTTAAAAAATATTTCTCCTGTATTCCTTTCCCTTAATCCTAATTTCTCAGACTAAAAATGGCTAACCTGCAAACATGTTTAACACAAATGTCTATGTATAATATTAAACTCACTGTTCATTGCTGAAGGGAGGAGGGTGAGAAGGGAGGTTGGAAGGAAATTTTGTAATTTAAAAATATACATATGCATATGGATAAATGTTAAAAAAACTTTTATAACATATATTTGGAAAAATAAAATATCAATAAAAAACTAAGCAAGTTGAGTACTCCTGAAAAAAAAAAAGAAATGAGACCTTTATCATAACTCCTAGTTGTGAATATTGTTTTCCAATTTTCAGTTTTCTTTTAATTTTGGCAACATACATTTTATTAGTGCAAAAACTTTTTTACTTAATATAGTCAAAATCATTTTGCAATTTATAATGCACTCCATTTCTTGGTTGGACATAAATTTGTTGCCTTTCCATAGGTCTGATAGATAATTTCTTGGTTTATTGATTTATCTATGGTGTTTTACTTTATGTTTAAATTCTGAACCTAATTTGATTTTATTTTCGTATAGGATATGAGATATGGTTCTAGGCCTAATTTTTGCCTTACTATTTTGCAGTTTTCCCAACAATTTTTATCAAATAGGACCTCTTATCCCAAAAGCTAATATCTTTGGGTTTGTCACACCGTAGATTACTGTAGTTATTTACTACTGTTTCTTTTGAAACTGTCCTAATCTATTGATCCATTACGCTGTTTCTTAACCAGTACCAGGAAGTTTTAATGTCTGACACTTTATAGTATAGTTTTAGATCTAGTGGAGTTAGACCATCTTCCTTTATATTTTTTAATCAGTTCCTTTGATATTCTAGACCTTTTGTTGCTCCAGATGAATTTTGAAAAATTATTATTTGATTGGCCTCCAATCTTTTAATTTTTTTAAATTTTATTTTATTTTAACATTTAATTAATTTATTTTCACATTATACAAGAATCTGATTGTAAAAATAAACATAATCTCCCCTTCTCCCACAAAAATATAGAAACCTCAAGAAAAATAAAGTGAGAAAAAAGTGTACTTCAGTCTGTGTTCAGATACCATCGGCTCTGTCTTTGATATTAATTACATTCTTTATCATAAGTCAATCAGAAGAATTACTTCAATATTTTTTCCATAGATACTATTACTAACTGTATTTTCTGACATCCTATTTCTCTCCACTCCCATTTATTCTATTTTCTCTCTCCTTTCACCCTGTCCATTCTCAAAAGTGAATTGTATCTGACTACCTTCTCCCACAATCTTTCTTCTATCATTTACAACCAAGCTCCCCTCCCATTGTCCTCCTTTTTCCCATCCCTTTTCTCTCATTTTTCATCTGGGTAAGATAGAATTCTATATCCTATTGAGTGTGCATTTTATTTCCTTTCTGAATTAATTCTGAAGTGAATGAAGGCTCACTCATTCCCCCTCATATACCCCACCCCTTCCACTCCATTTCATAAGCTTTTTCTTGACTCTGTTATGTGAAATACATTAGTTCATTCTACCTCTCTTTTTCCATTCTATCCTGTTGATTCCATTATTATAATATGTATTATACATTCATATTCCCTCAAATCCTTTCATATTAATAATGACCTCCTACGCATTGTCTATATATACTTCTAACTGCTTTAAATAATGAGAAGGTTGACATGAGTTATCAGTATCACCTTCCTATGCAGGAATACATATAGTTCAATATCATTAAATTCCTCTTTATTTGCCCTTCCCATCCACTTGAAGATCAGACTTTCTGTTCAGTTCTGGTTGTTCAGCAGGAAAGTTTGAAAATTCTGTATTTCATTTAATGTTTTCCTTTTCCACTGAAAGGGTATGTTCAGTTTTGTTGGTAAATTGATTCTTGGTTGAATTCCAAGCTCTTTTGATTTACAGATGTCAGTAAATGCTGTGTAATCATGACTGTGGCCCCACAATACTTGAAATGTTTGTGGTGATTTGTAATAATTCCTATTTATTTTGGGAGCTCTGGAATTTGGATAAAATACTCCTGGCTGTATTTTAGGATCCTTTTCATGATGGGTGGATTCCCTCAGTTTCTATTTTACCCTCTGCTTCTAGGATATTAGGGCAATTTTCCTTAAGAATTTCTTTAAAATGAAGTCTAGGTTTATTTCCTTGTCATGACTTTCAGGTAGCTCAATAATTTTTAAATTATCTTGTAAGGATCTGTTTTTCAGATCAACTGATTTTCCAATGAGATCACATTTTCTTCTAGTTTTTCATTCTTTTGGTTTTGTTTTATTGTTTTTCGAGTTCTCACAAAGTCATCACTTTCAACATTTGAAGGAGTTATTTTCTTTAAAGGGCTTTTATATCTCCTTTTACACCTGGTAAATTCTGCTTTTTAAGGCATTCTTCTCCTCACTGTCCTTTTGGACTACTTTTTACATTTTATCTAAAGTGGCTTTTAACATTTTATTTTTGGATTTTTTTTTGTATCTCCTTCATCAAACTGATGTCTTGGTTTTCACTGATTTTGCTCTCATTTCTCTACCCATTTTTTACTCTACCTCCTCAACTTAATTTTCAAAATTGTTTTGAGCTCTTCCATAGCCTGAGATCAATGCCTAATTTTCTTGGAGGTTTTGGATAGAGAAGCTCTGACTTTGTCATCTTCTGATTGTATATTTTGATCTTCCATTGGACCAAAGTAATTGTCTTTGGTTAGATTCTTTTTCTTCTGTTGTTTTCTCATTCCCCTAGTTTATGATCTGAAATTATTTTATTTTTTAATTAATTAATTTATTCTTATTTTGTACAAATAATGTTTTTATACATTACTAAAATATTCTTGTTTAAGAGTAAACATAATACACCCTCCCCACCAAAATGTAGACTCACATGAGCAATAAGGTAAAGGGAGAGAAAAAATTAAAATTAAATAATAATAATAATAATAATAATAATGATAATGATAATGATAATAATAATAGTAGTAGTCATAGGTATGGCCAGGTGGTGCAGTGGACAGAGCACCAGCCCTGGAGCCCAGAGAAACCAAGCCAAATCTGGCCCTAGACACCCAACAATCACCTAGCTGTGTGACCCTGTGCAAGCCACCCCAACGCCATTACCCTGCAAAAACCAAAAAAAAGACCCGAAATAAAATAACATAGTAATAATAATAATAGTAGGGGAGGCCGGGTGGTGGACCAAGTACTGACCCTTGATCCAGGAGCACCTGGGTCGAAATCTGGACTCAGGCACCCAACAATCACCCTGCTGTGTGGCCCCAAGCAGGCCACCCAGCCCCATTTGCCCTGCAACCCCCCCCCCAAAATGATAACAATAAAAAATGTGCTTCAGTCTGTGTTCCAACTCTACCAACTCTGTCACAGGTGGATCAGAATCTTTATGATAAGTCCATCACAAAAGTTACTGTCATATTTTTCCACTGTTGCCATTGCTAGTCACAACTCCCTCCATTCGTACTTCGCCACAAGCATATACTTTATTTTCTGTCTCTCCTTTCACTCTGTTTCTGCTGTAGGATAGCTGAGTGGCACAGTAGACAGATCCCTGGACCTGGGGCCAAGAGACACTGAGCCCACATACCACCACCTAAACTTAGCATCCTCCCAGTCCTATGGTCCCAGACAGGCCATCCAATCACAGGCTCTTGCAAGAAGTAAAAAAGAAAATGTGTTATGTCTTACCACTCTCCCACAATGGTCCATCCTCTCCTCCATCACTCACATCCACCCCTTTCCCCTGTCTCCCTTCTCTCCTTCTTATTCCAGATGTCTATACCCCATTGAGTATATATGCTGTTTCCTCTCCTAGCCTCCTTTCATGAGAGTGAAGATTCCCTCATTCCCCCTTGCCTTCTCCCCTTCCATATCATTGAAATAGCTCAGTGTAATAAAGAAAAATCTTATTATGTGAAATATCTTAGCCTATTCCACCTCTCCTTTTTCTTTCTCCCATTCCATTTCCCTTATATCCATTGACTCCATTTTTACACCACATTATATCTTCAAATTAAGCTTTCTCCTGTGCTTCATCTATAAAAGCTCCATCTACATGCATTATTAAATGAGAACATTCATATGAGTATTATCAGTATCATTTTTTCTATACAGGAATTCATGTAGTTTATCATCATTAAGTCCCTCATATTTTCCCCTTCTCCTCCACTCTCTGTGATTCACCTGAATCCTGTATTTGAAGATCAAACCTTGTATTTAGCTCTGGCCATTCCAATAGGAACATTTAAATTCTGTTGGTTCATTGAAAGTCCATCTTTTTCCCCTGGAAGAGGATGTTCAGTTTTGATGGGTAGTTGATTCTCAGTTGCATTTCAAGCTCTTTTGACTTTTGATATATTATATGCTAAGTCCTACGAACTTTTACTGTAGTTGCTGCTAAGTCCTGTGTGATCCTGACTGCAGCTCCACAATATTTGAATTGTGTCCTTCTGGATGCTTGTATTGTTTTCTCTTTGACTTGGGAGTTCTGGAACTTGGCTCTAATATTCCTAGGGGTTGGTTTTTTGGGATCTCTTTCTCAGGGGGATCTCTGGATTCTCTCCATTTCTATTTTGCCCTCTGCTTCAAGCACATCAGGGCAATTTTCCTGTAGTAATTCTTTGAAAATGATGTCAAGGCTCTTTTCCTGATCATGACTTTCAGGTATTCCAATAATTTTTTTGGTCTTTATTTTTTAGGTTTTTTGCAAGGCAAACGGGGTTAAGTGGCTTGCCCAAGGCCACACAGCTAGGTAATTATTAAGTGTCTGAGACTGGATTTGAGTCCAGGTACTCCTGACTCCAGGGCTGGTGCTTTATCCACTATGCCACCTAGCCTCCCCCATTCCAATAATTTTTAAATTATCTTTCCTAAATCTGTTTTCCATATCAGTTGTTTTTTCAATGAGATGTTTCACATTTTCCTTCTAATTTTTCATTCTTTTGCTTTTGAAGTATTGAGTCCTGATTTCTCATAAAATCAGCAGCCTCCCTCAGTTCCATTCCTTGACTGAAGCATTTGTTTTCCTCAGAGAGCTTTCTTATCTCTTTTCCATCTGGCCATTTCTTCTTTTTAAAGCATTATTCTCCTCATTAACTTTTTGAACTGTTTTATCCATTTGACCTATGCTACTTTTAAACATGTCAATTTCTTCAGCATTTTTTTTGGATAACCTTGACTAAACTGCTGATTTCTTTTTCATGTTTTTCCTGCATCTATCTCCTTTCTTTTCCCAATTTTTCTTCTATCTCCCTCACTGAATTTTCAAAGTCTTTTTTTGAGCTCTGTTATAGCCTGAGCCCAATTTCTGGTTTTCTTGGAGTCTTTAGATGCCAGAGCTTGCACTTCCTCATCTTCAGATTTAGTGTTTTGATCCTTCTTGGGACCACAGGCAAAGTATTTCTCAATGGTGTTCCTATTTTTTCTCTGCTTACTCATTTCTCCAGCTTGTGCCTGATTTTGGGTTGCTTCCTGGGTTTTTGAGTATTATTGGGACACCCCCTACAAGGATTTTAGTGTGTGAGGCTCTGTCTTCCTTCCTGGTCTGTGAATGACCATAAGCGCACCCCTCTGCCACGAGGCTGAGGTGGTGGGGGCCCTGCTATTCTATGAGGGGCCTAGACTGCGATCAGGTTCTGAATGTGGTCAGAACCCCAGTGTCCTGTTCCAGGGACAAAGGACAGATCTTAGCAGTCTCTCTTCACTCCCCTCCCTAGGCTCAGCACTCATGCCCTGGGGGTTCTTGCTTAGTGGCTTCTGCTTCTGGTTCTTGGATCTGGGCTTCCATGGCCATGCTGCTAGCTGTTTACCCCCAGGGCTGGGCTTCATGTGTTCACTTTGGCAGAAGTTCCCCCACTGATCCCCCAAGTTGTGCTTGGTGCTCCCTGCAGTGTAGGTCAGGAAACTGCCCTTGTTGTGGTGAGCCACGGTTCCCAGAGACCTGGGGCTGCCTCCGGGAGACTGAAGTTCCTTCACTCTGGCAGGCTGGCCCTTTAACCCCACTGGATCTATGGATTCTGTCTCTCAAAAATTTAGAGTCCTTAGTTTATAAATTTTGAGAGAAAGCACCTAAGAGACAGTCCTCTGCTGTCACCATCTTGGCTCCACCCTTTATGATCTGATTTTAAAGAATTTCTAAGCTTTTGAGGGTTTGGGGGACACTCCCCACAGATCTCATTTCCTTCAAGGTATTTGAGAGACTGACTGCTCTCTTGCCCTTCTGCTTTGCTGGTGATCACAAGCATTCCATTCTGCCCTGAAGCTATGAGGAGGGTCTCTGATCCATTATGACAATATGAGGTCCCAGACTGTGACCTGGAAAAAGGTGTTGGAAAAACAATAGAGACCTCATTTCTAAAATAT
The DNA here is from genome assembly GCF_037893015.1 of Macrotis lagotis. NCBI lineage: Eukaryota > Metazoa > Chordata > Mammalia > Peramelemorphia > Peramelidae > Macrotis > Macrotis lagotis. Next base: position 94,963,216 of record NC_133662.1, on the reverse strand, counting down.
ATAGAGATCTGAGTCAAATTTATAAAAAACAAGACATCCCCCAATTCACAAATGGTCAAAGGATAGGCAAAGGTAATTTACAGATGAGGAAATCAAAACTATCTGTAGTCATATGAATAATTGCTCTAAATCATTACTGATTAGAGAAATGCAAATTAAAGCATGTTACATATCAATGTTGGAAGGGATGTGAAACATCTGTGACACTCATGCATTATTGGTGAAGCTGTGAACTCATCCAATCTCTCTGGAGAGTAATTTGGAATTATGGACAAAGTTGCAATAAAAAAAATGTGCATACCCTTTGATCCAGCAATACCACTATTGGTCTATACTAAAAAGATCATGAAAAGGGGTAAAAAGCATCATTTGTACAAAAATATCCATAGCAACTCTGTTTGTGGGAGCAAAGAATTGGAAATTGAGGATATGTCTATCAATTGAGGAATGGTTGAACAAATTGTGATATATGTATGTTATGGAACACTTGTTCTATTAGAAATCAGGAGGCATGGGAATTCAGAGAAAGATGGAAAGAGTGGCATGAACAGATCTCGAGTGAATGAGCAGTACCATAAAAACTGTGTACACCCTAACAGCAACATAGGGGTGTTGATCAACTTTAATGGACTTGCTTATTCTATCAGTGCAATAGTCAGGGACAATTTTAGGGTATCTGTTACAGAAAATATATCCATATCCAGAGAAAGAATGGTAGAGTTTAAACAAAGACCAAAGTTGATTACCTTCATTTTTTTAAAGTTGGCTTAAACATTTCTTTTCCTCAAGAATATGTTTTTTTTCTTTCAACACATTCAATTTTTATCAATGTATAATATGGAAATGATGTAAAGATTATCAGATTGCCTTCTGTGGGGGGGAGAGGGAAGGGAGGGGAGGGGAAAAGTATAAAATTCAAAACCTTATCAAAAATGATAAGTAGAAAATATTTTATATATATGTGTATATAATATATATATATATATATATATATATATATAATTAGAAAACAAAGAAAATGTTTCTATAGTAAAAAAAAAGCAACATAATTTTGTCCCAGGGATGGCAGAGAGACCTTTGCAGTCTCCCCCAACACATTTAACATCCATGGGATGAGTGCTCTGGAAGCAGCTGCTTTATGTTGCTGCAGGTTCACAGGGCAGGTTTGCACTGTTATGGGTGCACTGTTCTGGTGTGGCAGAGTTTTCCACTGACTTTCCAAGTTTTCCATGGGAATCTCTGGCCTGAGAAGTCTGGAAGCTGCTTCCTCTGCCATGGACATAGGCATTCCCCAGGGACCCAAGCACTTTGAGGGATGCTCCTGGAAGGTTTGAACTGGCTCATTCTGGCAGGCTGAGCCTGGGATGCTGTAGTTCTTTCCAACCTGGTGGAACAGACCCTTTCCCCAGATCTTCCAAGTTGCTTGGGCAGGAAAGTTGTTTCAGTCTTTCTGTGGTTTCTGCCATTTCAGAATTTGGTTAGAGACCATTTGAAATGGTCTGGGACAGATTTTCTGGTAATTCCTTTCTCCACTCAGCCATCTTGGCTCTAACCCTAACCCTAACCCAATCCTTTTATATTGAAGCCCTCAAGTCCTGTGTAATTCTGATTGTGATTCCTTTTTATGTGCATTGCTTCTTTTTCATTGCTCACAGTATTTTCTCCTTTAGTTAAGAATTCTCAGATTTGACTATGCTAGTCCTTGGACTTTTTATTCTGGGGTCTTTTTTTTCCTATATGCATTCTATGTATTTCTACAAGAACTATTTTGTCTTCTTGATCTAGTCTAGTATATTAGGACAGTTTTCCATAATAATTATCTTAAAAAACATTTTTCAGGCTCTTTTTTTCCCTAGGCCTTCAGGTACACTAATAACCCATAAATTATTTCTCTGGATGTATTTTCCAGATCATTTATTTTTCCTTTTCTTCAATTTCAGCCTCTTGATTTTTCTTGATGGAATCTCAATGTCTCACAGTGTCCTTAGTTTCTATTTATCTAAATTTTTAGGTTTTTATTTTCTTCAGTAAGCTTTTCTGTTTCCTTTTCAAGTTGGTTGATTTTACTTTTAAATAAATTTTTTCCTTTTTCAGTTGATTAATTTTACTTTTTGATGACGTGTACATTGTTTTCAGATGTTTGATTTTACTTTGTGGTGAGTTGTATCCCCTTTCCAGTTGGTCAATTCTATTTTTTGATGAATTACATTCTTTTTCTATTTGGTCATTTTTTCTTTTAAAGGAGTTGATTTCTTTGGTCAGTTTTTCATAACTCTCCTTCATGGCTCTCCTTTCCACCACCACCCCCCATTTTTCTTCTTCTGCTTTTATTTGATTTTTAAAATTTTTCTTAAAATCTTTCTTTAAAACTTTCCATGAGGGTTTGAATTTGAGTCCAATTCATAAACTCCTTTGAGACATCCCATGTAGGAAATTTGTCACTGCTTTCATCTTCCGGGATATCCTTTTTTCAATTATATTTTTTAGCATTCCTTTTATTCTTTGGTCATTTTTGTAATTGCGCTCTGCTCCTGGGATACAAGGATAATAATGCCAAGTTTTTTGTACTGGAGATAGGGCCCTGGACTTTCACTTTCCATGATGCTGCCTATGTAGCCCAGGTACTATCTATGAAAAGATTTGTTTCCTTCTTTATGTCCAGGCTTTGCCTATGCACTGTATTATTCCCTATCCAGTCATGTCTATTGTCCCACTGGGCTAACACTTTTTCTGGAGTTGGGATCCTCTCTACTGGGTTGCTTTCTAGGTGCCTGGACCTGGGCTGCTATGTAGCTCCCAGGACCTGGGCTGTGCTATAACTAGAATTAACCACTGACTTTCCTACTCTCCTGTATAGCTGGGCTGTACTTTCTCTTTTCCCTCAAAGAGACAGAACTTCATTGAAGATCTTCCATGATGCCTAGAGTTGAGAACTTATTTTTTTCTTTTTTTGGTGAGATCTGTAGCTTTAATGTCTGTGTAAAGGCTTAATTTAATATTGTATGGGAAAAGCTCTGGGAGTATGCTAGCTTCATGCCACCATCTTGTGTCTACCCTTTACCCACTCATCTCATTTTGAGCTTTTCATGGCAAAGATACTGGAATATATGGAAAACATGGTTAAGTGACTCACCCAAAGTCAGCAGCTAGTAAGACACTATTTGAATGAAGGAAGAGGAGTCTTCCTCCTTCCAGGAGTAGAACTCCATCCCCTACATGAACTAGCCTGCCCATTATGGTGATATATTATAAACTATCTTAAAAAAATACAGGGAAAACAGCAAGGGTAACCCCTTTCCTTGATGTTATTTAACACAGTTTTGGAAATATATCTAACAGCAATGCCTAAATTGAAAGCATTAACATTAGAAAATAGGTAGAAAATTCTATTGTTCTCTACTTGACCTTAGATGGTGACATAATAAATAGAAAAGCCTAGAGATTCACCAAAAGAATATTTGGGACAATTTTTAGTTTCTGTAAAGTAATAAGATAATAAAATCCCACAAATTAATAATGCTTCTTTGTGCTAATAAAAAATATTGAGGCCATTAAAATAAGTGAAATCTCATTCCAAATCTCTAAAATTCTTTCAAATATACTAGAGTCAATTTACAAAGCAATTGTGATTCACAAAATTGTAAATTATTCCTTAAAAAGATAAGTGATTTAAATAACTAGATGATAATCATTATTCCTGGCTAATTGAATATATTATATTAATTTATTTGTTTTTTTCACAATATAAATCAAATTATGAATGGGATAATTTAGAGACCTTGAAAAAATAATAACAAAATTCATTTAGAGCAAAAAAAAGAACTAGAACATAAAGGAAAAACAATACAAAGGGGGAAAGTAGCAGCAGAACTTTAGAATTTAAAACAATAATTTTCAAAATTATCAATGTTGGTTTAAAATTGAAAAGAGGGTAGAATAAGAAATAATTGAACTCAATAATCTAATGTACATTAAGACAAAAAATCATCTGGAGAAAATTCCCTATTTGACAAAAATTGCTAGAGAAACTGGAAAGAAATTTAGCAGAAATTATATACAAGATTTTACAATGTGTGGATTAACTTAAATATGTGAATATGTGGCATATACATATATATATATATATATATATATATTAAAAGTAAAGAAAAAGAGGTGATAGAAGGCGAAAAGACAGCCATATAATGAGCTTTTCATACCTATAGCTTGGTGGTGATATGGACATTTTCAGAAAGGAATTACAAAATGTTAATGATCATATGAAATAGTGCTCCCAATCAAGAGAAATGTAAATTAAAACAACTCTGATGTTTCCACTAATTCTCCAAAAACTAGAGTTAACAATAGATAAAATTAATTATTGTTTGAAAAGTTTTTGAAAGACAGACACATTAACCCACTTAATGTGTCCTTGACCCTGGTGGAGCTTTGATGTGATCCGATCATTAAGGATAGCAATTTGGAAAATGATGCAAGAGTAATTAAAATGTCTATAGCCTTTGACCCAGCGAGCTAAATGCTTGATATATACTTCAAAGGATCTCATTGAGAAAAAGAATATTATATGCATAATATTAATTGTGGTACATTTTTGAAGAATCAACAAACTGGGGAAAAGCAGATATTCATTCATGGAGAAATAGGTTTTAAATAGGCAAATGAATACTTCGGAATATCACTTCGCTATAAGAAATGATGAGTATGATGAATACAGAGAAGCATGTAAAGACATGAACTGATGAAAAATAAAGTAAGCAGAAAGTGGAAAACAATATAAAGTACAACAACGTGTAAGCAAATGATGATTGAAATTGAACTTTGCAGAATTAATGACCATGCTCAATCCAAAAGAAGAGATGAGCAAAGGCAATACTCTTTACTCCTTGTGAGAGAGAAGGAATAGACTATGGGTATGTGGATCAATTGAATATAATGTCAGGCTTTTAAAATGTGTGGTACAGTTTTGTAAATAATTTTTTTTGTTCTCATTTTATTCTTTGTTAGAAAGGATGGCTTTCTAGGGAAAAGGGGAAAGGGATTTATCAGCAAATGCAGAAATTATGAAAACAAAAGAGATTAATAATTTATTTTAAATATTCTAGTATAGTAATATATAGATAGAAATTAATTTAAAGAAGCATTGAAATTAAAATATCAAGGTATAATCAGGTATCTTTCTTACTCATCTTCCATTTTTGTCATTATTCTTAAACCAACTTTGGTCAATCTCTCTTAAGTTTAAATAGAAAATAACTTCATCACTCTTAGACTTAAGGTCCCATTTACCCTTCCAATTTCATTACTTCCTCTTCTTCTAGGGGTTTAGCAGAGACAAAAATCATTTCACAGCTTGATACCACTTGTCTGCATGAAAAATCCTTGACAGTCATTTTCCCATCAGCAATTTCCCTGCTGGCCAGCTTCTAAATCACCTCAGCTCCCACTATCATCAGATAGCTAGCTGTTAGATACTTACTGATTAATTTGCATCAAATGTTTGCCTACCAGCCAACAGTTTAAGAGACTATGCTGTGTTAATGGAACTTAAATACATGTGTGTATGCATATGTGTTTATTTTACATATATCACATCAAATATTAAAATTAGCACAAAAAACTAAACATAAGGTATTTAAAATATGCACAAAAATGTGATTTGTTCATAGTTGATTTGAGGAGGAAAAGGAAGTAATCATACAATCAAAAATATAGAGCTGAAAATGACTTTTGGTGCCTTTTAGACAAGTTTTCTTATTTTGCTGTTAAAGAAACAGAAACTGACAAACCCTAGACGACTTTCTCAAGGTCACAAAGCTAATAAGTAGCAGAGTTGATATTCAGATCTAGGAACTCTGACTTCATTCTAGGATTCTTTCCTCTAAACCATGCTGGGGAAAGCACATATTTAAAAATCAACCATTTTATTTCAGTTTCTTATATTATTTAAAAAACAAATTCAACTTTAAAAAAGCATATATGTATAAATACAAACTTTAAAAATGCCTTTTAATTTCTAATGTTTATCTAAAGTCAGTGATAAGCTAAACAGAATACAAGCTTTGTAAGATCTAGATAAATTCCTTACTTGTACACCTTTCAATGCTGAAAATAATATTAAAAACAATTTCAATCAGGAAATTTATTCATTGTCCCTTTATTAATAACATTTTTATTCAGTAGATTCTCTTTTATTATTAATCACATTTAACTAACTTTCTATTTTTAATTCCTAAAACTCAAATTCAGAAATTTCTGGTATTGTTTACATTTGCCATAGACATTTTTAAACTTATTTCTTCCTCCATTTGTCTGAAAACATAGCTAAGATGCCTGCTGTATAGCCAGTTAAGTTAATGTGTAGTCTCAAATTACCATTTGATGAGAGGAAACAGATTAAAAAAATCTGCATTACATATGATCTGTAATAATTATAAACAACCTGGACAACAGTTAAAACATTATAGTATTTTTTTAAACAAAAAGCATAAAACATACATTATTATAAGTTATAATACAGAAAACTATCAAACCAGAAAAATACTTTAATAAGATCATCAGTAGTTATTAGGCAATTAGAGTTATTAAAATTAAATGTGATATGCTCATGACATTTTATTATCTAAAAGAAATCTGAGATTTTAAAATAAAGCTGAATAATTTAATCATTTGATTTAAATATTAGAACATTTTTCTAAAGGTGAGGCTACAGGTATAATACTCATATAAGAAAAAATCATCAATTCAGCAAAAATGGTTATTATAAGTAGAATATTAAAGTGGCATTATTTCTGCAATTTACTTGTTCAACTAATAGCATATTGTTTTCTATGTGGGTCTTTCTCAAATCTCTCATATGCTTTTAAGATATCATTTCCAATGTAAACACTAACCACTTATTTTAGACTTCTCAGTCTCTTTATTCTTAGAGTCTATTGAGAGTTCTATTTTAAATTTTGAAATTCATGTTTATAGATAATGGAACTCTTACTGCACATTGATAGACCAGGAGAATTCATTGAGATCCATTATTTCCCAAGTGTCAGAAATGCAAAGATTACTACAAACTGATGTGGAATGGTTGGTAAGTCTCCACAGAACTGTATGGTAAAATTTCTTTTTTAAAATTTTTAGTGTTGTCTATATAGTTTGCTACATTTTCTCTTTATCTAATGAGTGCCCCTTTCCTTCTTTTTTTTCCCCTTCAAGATGTCCAATAATTTTACATTTCTACCTGAACATTCAGTTTCCCCATGTAGTACTAAGTCTGCAGTTCTGAAATTCTACCATCTGAAAATTGTTCCATTTTTCTCCCTTGCTACTCCTTTAAAATCTTCCTTCTCTCACTGTATAAATCTCAGGTATTTGCAAGGTTTGGAGAGAGGAGAGGAGAAAGAAGAAGTAATAAAACTGGATGAATTTGAATTCCTAGTAATAAGCTTAGTGTGCATACTCTTAAAGTATTTTCACTTCTCATTTTAATAGAGTAGCTTGTGAACCTAAAGGAATAAAATATAAAATTTCAACTGGTAGATCAACAGGTCAGGCAACTTTTAGGCATAGTTTAAGTTATATAGAAAAACAACTATTTGTATCTACACATAAGTTTTAGGTACTTTGGAGATTTATCACCAGTAGATTGGTCAATTATTGAATTCTGTGACTGTGGCAAATCAATAAACTGAAAAAAATTATTTCTCAGTCTTGTTGCAGTTACCATTCTCTTGAAACAAAACATTGATCAGAGTGGCAGAGCCAATAGGTAAGAATCCTGCACTTCTTAAACTGTATAAAAGTATTAACTTTAAATATTAGATCCTTGTCCAATGACAAAAGAATTGGCATATTACAGGAGTAATTGAATTATGTCAATTTTGAAACGCTCCATAAATTAAGCCAAAAGACCAAAGGAAGTTGAATTTAGGTGGAAGAATGAGTTACACATTCTCCTAAAAGTTTCAAATATAAGACTTGGAAGATTTAGGATTTTGTTTTGTGTATGTTTGTAGGCTTAGAAATATTATAATGGGACTTATACTAAAAATGTATCTTTTCCACATTATAATTTTAATGATAAGCATAAGCAAATTAATCACTCTAAAGATCATAGGATCATAACCTATAACCTTAAAAGTAGAAGTGGCCTTAGAATTCATCTAATCTACCTTCCTCATTTTACAGATTAGAAAACTGTGACCCAAAGTGATCATGACACTTGGTCAAAGTTGCAAAAGTAGTAACCAACTCAAATGATATTTAACATTCTTTCCATCATATTGCACGACTTCACCTTCATATGTACCAAAATGTGCTATAGAGAATGAAAAAGTAAAGATATTTTGTGAAGGACTTTCTAAAGTATAGATCTAACCATGTCACTTTCTATTCAATAAAAAAAAACAACAACTTTTTTTTTGTTCCTGGGATCAACCATAAAAATCTTATCTTTGGCTTTCAAGGCTTTCATAACCTGACCACTTTCTATTTTTGTTTTTTTATTCTTTACTTCCAGCTTCTTATCTATTTATTCTACAATCCAGTGAAGCTAGCCTCACTTCTGGTCCCTTGCTTAGGACCTCTCTCTATCTCTTTGACCTTCTCTCTGGTTCTGGCTAGCTAGCTCTGTCTGTCTGTTTCTCTGTCTCTCTCCCTTTCTGTCTCTGTCTCTGACTCTGTCTCTGTCTCTGACTCTGTCTCTGTCTCTGTCTCTTACACACACATGCGTGAGCAAATAATTACATACATATGCACAGATGTCAAGTCAGATTTATTAATTGCCTTATAATATCACAATTTTGGAAGCAAAATATTAGAACTTAATATTTACAAGCAGACTAAATAAGTTGATAAAAGAAAAAAAGATCCATTTTGATCTACTATGCAGTAATTGATCATATCCATTCCTTTCATTCTGGATAGTTTCTAACACAGATCCTAAGACTGTTGGATCCAGAAAGAAAGATAACTATAACCATAAAGTCTGAGTAAATAGATTCTTTTTATCTTAATTAAACATTTGTATAGTCCTTTCTTGGGCTGTTTCTTTCTTTAAGAATCCAGATTTCTGGGGCGGCTAGGTGGTGCAGTGGATAAAGCACTGGCCCTGGAGTCAAGAGTACCTGGGTTCAAATCTGGTCTCAGACACTTAATAATTACCAAGCTGTGTGGCATTGGGCAAGCCACTTAACCCCATTTGCCTTGCAAAAAAAAAAACCTAAAAAAAAAGAATCCAGATTTCTTGACTATGGTCCCTATGGTAATTTCTTCCTTATGGGTTTCAGTGTTTATTGGAGCATCCAACTCTATTTTTCTCTTCACTCCTGTAATGATATTTCAAAGTTCTTTTTTTCTACTTTTTTAAAAATCAGGAATATCTGAAATTCTTCTGTTTCATTAAAGGTCTCTCCCTCCCCCATTTTTTCAATGTGGTATTATAGTTTTTCTGGGTAAGTTATTCTTAGTTATATAACTTTATCTTTTGCCCTTAGGATATCTCATTCCATGTTCTATGCTCTCCTCCACCCCCGGGTCAGTTGTTCTTTTTTGTGAGATATTCATTTTCTTCTATTATTTAAAATCTTTTTTTTAGTCATTAAGGATTTTAAGGCCAAACTTTCCCTTTAATCCCTCAGATTCATTATCTGACTCACAGATTGTGACTCCCACCTAGCATTCTAATGTCTTCAACACCACCTTTATTGATTTTCAAAATAAAACTTTCCCCTTCTGCAAGAAACCTTTCCCAAAATCACTTAATGCTAGTGTTTTCTATATGAAATTACTTCTAATTTATATTGTATAAATCTTATTTGTGTGAAGTTGTTTGTCTATTGTCTATCTGCCATTAGATGGTGACTTCCTTTAGGAAGAAAAATTTTTTTCAATTTATTTGTATTTCTATCAATCAGTATAATACTTGATTATAGTAAGAGCTTAAAAATACTCATTTATTTGACTTGAAAAGATCATGCATATTAATCAATATATGCATTGTAACTCAAGCTCAAAAATGAAAGATATAAAGGTATGAAAACTATACAGAAGCTTCATAGTTCATTATTATTATTATTATTATTATTATTATTATTTATTACTTTATTCAATGGAAAAGTAAGGAGAAACTGGAAATGTAAATAACTGAAAACTATCACTAGCAAATATGTATGTGTACAAACAAATTCACAAACACACACAAATTGACTATATTATAGAGATATATCTGTAAAATATTTTGTTAATTATTTTTAATAATAAGTATTTTTTTTTTCCTTTTGGGGTATGGGGTAGAAAGGAAGAAGAAAAGAAAAGCCCCTATAACAAATATGCATAGAAAAGAGGAAAAGAAAAAGAAATCTTCTTTTGGTTAAGGTATCACGCCGTAGAAGGAATTTTGTAGGAACTTTTCTTCTGCTAGTTTTGCAAACAATTTATGCAATGTTGAAATTAATTATTCTTTGAATATTTAATAATCTTCACTTGGAAATCCAGGTGATCTTGGGCTATTTTTCCCTCTTAGGGAATAAATCAATTGTATTATTTCTTTTTCTAAGATCATGCTTCAATTCACCATTTCTTGTTTATTAACATGAGTACTTAATCTTATAACAATAATATCAGTTATCTCTTCATCCCTTCTTTATAATGAATTATCAATTTTAAGTTTTAATAACAATAATGCATATTAATTCTTTTCAAAAAATCAAATAATTTATATTTTTATAATTCTAAGAATTTTCTAGTAATATTTATTAATTTAATTAATTATCTGAAATTTTGTTAATTTTTGCTAATCCTTTTTTATTTTTAGGATTTATTTACAGTGTTCAAATGGGAGTTAATTTGCTGATTTTCTAGGTTTTTTTAATTTAATGACCTATTTTTTTCTCTTCTGTTGATAAAGGTTCTAGATGTAAATGTAAATTTTTCCTAAAGGCTGTTTTGGCTGCCATACCAGAAATATTAGTGTATTATTCTTATTATCTTCATACTTAATGAAATTATCTATACTTTCTGTTATTTTTCTCTTTAGGTCACACATTTTTTAATAAACTTATTTTTCCAATTATATGTAAAATTATTTCTAACATTTATTTTGTATTCCATATTCTCTCAATCTTTCCCCTCTAGATTCATTAAGAAAGCAAGCAATTTGATATAGGTTATAAGTTCAGTCATGAAAAACTTATTTCCATATTAGTCATGTTGTGAAAGAAAACACAGATTAAAAAAAGAAAAAGAAATTTAAAACAAAGATGCTTCAATCAGTATTAAGACTGCTTCAGTTCTTTCTTAGAAAATAGATAGTAGTTTTTATCAGATGTCTTTGAAATTGAAGACACAGATTCCTTAGGACTAAGTCTCTTAATATCCAGTTAATTTTTAATCTTTTCTTTACCAATATGCCATAGAATGCAATTTATTGATTTATAATATTTAAAGGATGAATTCAATATGACTTCATTTCTATGTTCGTGAAGTTTGGATGCTTAAATATAAGGTCAGCTTTGCACAGCTGAACAAGTGAGAATTATAGGCTCTTTTGTAATTCCATTAAATAATCAGCAGAGGCTTGTCATACTTAACTTTTCTAAAATATTTTGTTTTCCAGTTATTTACAATAGTAGTTTCTGTCATTCATTTTTGTCAAGGTTTTGAAATTTACTATTTTCCCATCCCTCCTGTCCCTCTCCTTTCCCCTAACAGAAGGCATACTGATATAGTGTTTACATTTCTCTCCATGATATACATAAATCAAAATTGAATGTGTTGAAAGAAAATATATATATATATATATATATATATATATATATATATATATATATATATATGGAAGAAAGAAAATATTACAGATAGCAAACATGTAATAGATAACACAACTTTTAAAAATTGTACATAATGATCTTTGGTCTTCCTTTAAACTCCACAGTTCCTTCTTTGGATACAGGTAGAATCTCTATCATAGATCCCCTAAAGTCATCCCTGATCATTACATTGGAGTGAGAAAATCCATGAAGGTTGTTCTTAAGACATATAATGTTATTTTGGTTCTGCGCATCTCACTCAGCTTACTAGAAGCAGAGAGATAAATATAGAGAAAAGGTTAAAGGCTAGAGTAGAATATATTATCCTTCAGCCAAAGTGAAAAAGGCAGGGGTAGTAATCCTTATTTCAGTGAACAATTGCAAAATAGATCTCATTAAAAGGGATAAGAAAGGAAAGTATATCCTTCTAAAAGTTATCATAGACAATGAAGTAATTTGAATACTAAATATGTATGCACTAAGCATCCAAATTTTTAGAGTGGAAGTTGAATGAGTTACAGGAAGATATAGAAAGCAAAATTCTACTAATAGGAGACCTCAACTTCCCTCTCTCAGAATTAGATAAATCTAACCATAAAATAAACAAGAATGAAGTTAAATAGGTAAATAAAATGTTGGAAAAGTTAGACATGATATACCTTTGTAGCAAAATGAATATACCTTTTTCTTCTGCAATACATGGCACCTACACAAAAACTGATTTTGTACTAGGGCATAAAAGTCACAAGCAACAATGGGCCATGGAGAGATAGAACGAAAACTAATCAAAAACTAAATAATCTCATTTTAAAGAATGATGGATCAAACAACAAATCATAGAAAGAATTAATGTTTTCATCCAAGACAATGTCAATAATGAGACAATACAAACACTTAAGGGATACAGTCAAAGAAATTTTTAGGGGATATGTTATATCTCTAAATGTTTACATGTATAAAACAGAGAAAGAGGAAATCAGTGAACTGAGCCTCCAACTATAAGAATTAGAGGAAGAACAAATTAAAAATTCCTAAATAAACCAAATTAGAAATTCTAAAAATTTAAAGAGAAACTAATAAAATTGAAAGCAATAAATCTATTGGAATAATAAACAAAACCAAGAGTTGATTTTTATGAAAAAACCAATAAAATAGATAAACATTTGGTTAATTTTATTTAAAAAGACAGAAGAAAACAAAATTACAAGTATCAAAAATAAAAAGGTAAATTCACTCCAATGAGGAAATTAAAGTAAATTTAAAAAATTAAAGTAATAATTCTGAACTATTTTTCCCAACTGCATGTCAGTAAATTATATAATCTAAGTAAAAGGGATAAATATTTACAAAAATATAAATTGCCCAGATTAAATGGAGGTGAAATTAAATACCTAAATAATCCTATCTCAGGAAAAGAAATTCAACAAGTCATTAAAATCTTCCAAGGAAAAAAATCCCCAAGTACAAATGGATTCACAAGCGAATGCTACCAAACATTCTAGGAACAATTGGTTTCAATTCTATAAAAATTATTTGGAAAGATAGTGAAGACAGAATTGTCTAATTCCTTTTAGGACATCAACATGGTGCTGTTACCTAAACCAGGTAGAGTCAAAACTGAGAAGGAAAATTATAGACTAATTTCCTTAAAGATATGGATGAAAAAATCATAAATAAAATTTTAGCAAAGTAATTATAATAATCACAAGCATAATACACTATGATTAAGCATGATTTATTCCAGGAATGCAGGGTTGGTTCCATATTAGGAAAACTGTCAGTATAATTAGGAAAACTGTCAGTATAACAAATCTTAGTAAAATCATAAGATCATCTCAATAGATGCTAAAAAAGCCTTTGACAAAAAGAAGTACCCATTCCTTCTAAAAACACTAGAGAGCAAAGGAATGGATGGGTTGTTCCATAAAATGATAAGCAGTATCATCTGAAACTCTTAAAAAGCATCTTACGCATTGGGACTAAGCTAGAAGCTTTCCCAGTAACAGGGGTGAAACAAAGATGCTCATTATCACTACTAATATTCAATATTATATTAGAAATGTTAGCTTTAACAAAAAGAGAAGAAAAAGAAATTGAAGGAATTTGAACTCAGAAGGAGAAAATAAAACCTCATTCTTTTCAGATAATATGATAGTATAGCTAGAGAGCCCTAAAAATTATCTAAAACTACTGGAAACAGTTAGTAACTAGCAAAGTCACAAGATATAAAATAAGCACCCATAAATCCTCAGCATTTCATTATTACTAATAAGATACAGCAGCAAAAGTTAGAAAGAGAAATACCATTTAAAATAACTTCAGACATAAAATACTTGGGAGACTCAGATAACATACATAAAATACAAGGCAGGCTCATAAATTCTTTTTAAACAACTATAAGACATTTTTCACACAAATAAAATCAGATTTAAATAATTGGGAAAATATCAACTGCTCATGGATAGGCTGAGCTAATATAATGAAAATGAAAAATCTACCCAAATTAAACTACTTATTTAGTATCATACCAATCAAACTTCTAAGAAAATTGGCTTAGTAAACTAGAAAAAATAAGTAAATTCATACAGAGAAACAAAAAGTCAAGAATATCAAGGGATTTAATGAAAAAATGCAAAGGAATATGGCTAAAACTTACCAGATCAAAAATTATATCATAAAACATCAGTCATCAAAGCTGTCTAGCACTGACTAAGAAATAGAGTGGTGGATCAGGAGAATAGATTATGTGCCAAAGAAACAGCAGGAAATGAATACTATAAAATACTATTGTTCTATAAGAAACTATAAATGGTCACAATCTAGAGAGGCATAGAATGCTTCTTATGAGATATGATGCTGAGTGAAGGGAGAAGAACCAAGAGAACAATGTACACATTAACAACAACATTGTGAGATGAACAACTTTGATGGAAGCAGCTCCTCTCAACAGTTCAGAGAGTTAGGACAGCTGTATTAGACCAGCTATGGACAATGTAGTCCTCAGAGAAAGAAAAAACAAAAACAAAACACAGAGAAACAAACAAAAAAAATCCAACCATTCAGAATCTGATGAATACTTTATAGAAATTATATGTTATATATCTCTTTCCCTTAATTCTAATTCCTCATACCGAAAATAACTAAACGTTAAACATGTTTATCAAATATATATATATATATATATATATATATATATATACATACATATGTATATATATACATATAATGCTATCCTGACTATTCCCTGATGAGGGAAGAAGGGGTGGGAAGGGAGGATAGAAGGAAATTTTGTACCTTAAAAATACACATGTACATATGGATGAAAATCAATAAATACATTTAAAAAGAAAATCATTGTGTCATAGGAAATTATGAATGCAAATTCAGAATAGTACAGGAAGACACATGGATTCATGAAGAGTCAAAGAAACATAACTAAGAAAGTAATTTATACAATGGCAATAATGTAAATAGAAGGATAAAAAGGAAAAATGAATGCAGTGAAATTATAATGACCACATCTTGACCTTGGTTAATAGTTGAGAAAATTTATCCCTCTCCCTTTATTGTAGAAGTGAAGGTCTCTGGGTAAGGAATATTGAAAACACTCTCAGGTATGAAAGCAATGTGGGTTAGCTTTATTTTCTGGCAACAGTATTGAGAATTTTTTGTATTGTTACATAACCTACATTTCTAGTGTATGCTTTTTTCTTCCTTTCTGAAGAGATATCTCTTGACAGAAGGAAAAGAAAACTGTATAGTGAAATATTTTCACAAGTATTATAATATCTATAGTGCTCATATCCATACTGCCTTATCATTGCAAAGAATGATAAAGGTCTTCTCATTTCTCTTCTGTTTGGACAAACTTGGCCATCCTAGTTTCACAGAATTTAGTTTTGATAATTTTGTTGTTGTTTTTTATTCCATTTACATAGCTACAATCACTATGTGTATTATTTTCCTAAATATGATTACTTCACTTTTTATGTGTTCTTTCCATACTTCTTTGGATGTTGAACTGTTTCCCTCTACCTCTTACTTTTTAAATTTTGGTTAAAAGAGGTGACTTTATGGGAAAGTGAATAGGGAAAAATATATTAGAAGATGAATGTGATATAAAGACAAAAATGTCTAAAAATAAAAGATTTATTATATATATATACATATATATATATATATAACTGCACACATATATAAATACATATATAAAGATTTATAAACAGTTCAGTGTTGCACCTCCACCTATCTCTTCTGATCTTGTACAACTATATCAATGTTTTCTATAATTACTTATGCAAATTTCACAGTAAAATCATTACTTTGTCTTCCTTATGACTTGACTTCCAATAAGAAATTTCTGATGCCTATATTAATGCCTTATGAGTCCTTGTTGAACCACATCCTGATGATCAATGTCAAGTGAGGCATAAAACATGGAAACATACTCACCGAAGCTATTTCCCAGTATTTTGGATGGCATCCAGGGTATAGTTTAAAAGGAAGATGAATTTATTATAAAAAGTGAAATAATTTAGGTGCTCCATTTTGTAGATGATATTGTTTCAGTCTCCAGTACACTGTAGATCCTCTAAAATGAAAGGGATAAAGAAAAGAATAAGAATTTAACAATTGTCTATAATCTGCCAAGTACTATTCTAAATGTTTTATAAATATTATCTTATTTTTATTCTCAAAAAATTGGATAATAGATATTTTCTTGTTGCCCCCATCTCACAGATAAAGAAACTGAGTCTAGTGACTTTTTCAGTCATTAAACTAGAAAATGTACAAGGCTAGAATTGAATGTAGATCTTCATGACTCTAAGTTAGTATTCCATATACTGTGCCATCTGGTGGCATAAAATTACTCAAAACAGACTGTCCTAACCACAGAGAAATAGCTATCAAATAAAGAATACATAATCCATATTTAGTTGAATAAATTGTCTACTAATTACTCAATAATGATATCTAGCCTGGACAATCTCTTAGCATGTGCAACTCAGAACAGAATAGGAGGAAGACAAGGGAGTGTAAGTGACTGTTGTGTGTGGGAGTACTGTAAACTATCAACACCTGATATCCTTGAGCACCAGAATGTTATTGTACTAAGTGCCACAGGAGTGGGAATGGACCAGGGACTGGGGAGGTATTTAAGCACTTGTATTTGGTCTAATAAACAGAGTACTTGGAGATCTTGGTGTACAGATAGAACTTGTCTCTCTTGTGTCTCCTGCCCCTTCAACATTCACCTGGGGAAAAGTTAAGTGAGTCCAGAAAGGGAATCAATAAGGGAATACATTACATTTATACTTTCTGATCCTCAAACTTCTCTCTGAAACAAATATTTTTAATATCAACATTCATCTTTGAATAAGATGATATGGATGCATTTTCTGGCATACCTTAGTGCCTAAGCAGCAAAAAGAATGGATTAACCAAAAGGTAATAGAAAGAGTCATAGAGAATTGTGATATTAATGATTATCTCCTCAATGTTGCATAAATTACATCATGAAAGATATTTGTCTTAAAAATTTTTTTGTATCATGTAGTCATATAGTAATACACAAATGAGCAACTCACATGCTCTATTGCTGCCCATGGTATGTCAAGAGATGGTTGTGAGGATGAGAAGGGAGAGAGAGAGAGAGGAAGGGAGGGGGAGAGTGAGAGAGAGAGAGAGAGAGAGAGAGGGCTCCCAACACAGTAATGAATTTACTGTGAAATATATATATATATATATATATATATATATATATATATATATATATATATAAAAAGATCGTCAAAAACATTGAGAAAATTGCATATGATTAAAAGGGATGGGTGGAGGTACAGCACTGAAGGGAATATCTGAGACCCCAGTTCAAGACTAGACATCAAATTATGCTGCAGAAGTCTATGAAAGATCTCTCTAACCCCAAAAAGAGAAGTAGAAGTAATCTTAGAGACTATCATATGAATGATGAGGGAACTGTACCTTATTTGTGTTTTGCCCAATATCTCACAGATGATTTAATTTAGAAATGCTTTCTCTTGACTATCAATTCAGGGGTCTTTCCACAGTAAACATTTTCATCATTGGGCTGCTCTTGTAGCTAAAATTTTCTATCACTTTGGCTTAAGATGTATTCTTTTAATTAAATTTGGTCTTATTGAAAAGAAGTGGGCAAATGAGAAGAAACACAACACAACACATACATATCGCCTTAAGTTATTCTTTTGATATGCTTTAATTTCTCTCTGGGTAATATTGAAGGAGAAATCTTTAAAAAGTAGGGCTTTGAAAAACTGATAGGTGAGTATACATGTGTTCAATGATGTCACCTACATTTTGAGAGCACATCATTAAGAAATATGAGAAAAACCTTTACTTCAACAACATTGACAGAAAGATAATGGTAAAAGGTAGAAAGGAATGCAACATTATACAACAAAACTATAGATTATATGTGCTTTTCATATCAAAAATGAAAGGCAAAATAGAGAGATAAAGCTTTATAGAACTGAATGTGATGTCCTTACTGTAGGAAGAAGAGGAAAATGATACCCAGAGGGAACAGTAAAAGGGAATGAAACTTAATGTGTATACATACATACATACATACATACATATATATATATATATTTATGAATGCATTGTGCACATATGCACATACAAATGTGCATACATAAATATACTGTGTATATAAATGCATACATGTATGCATACACGAGTTATATTTACATACATGCACATACAACAATAGTGAGAGTATAAAGGGGGGGAAACTAAGAATTTAATAAGGAAAAAATAAGTTGTCTTCCTTATGAAGACCAAAACAGAGCAAACCCAAGTCTCTTTACTACAGACAATAATTGCTAACTGCCATAAACAAACAAATAGACACAGGGACCCTAAGAGTGGTAGCATTACCCCCTTCCAAAAGTCCATCAGTCCTGCCTCCAACTCAGCCCTCATGGACATCATTCAGGAAATCCTCTAAATAAATGTACCATCCATCCCAACCAATTGCCAAGCAGCTATCACCCACAGAATAGACAAATCAATTTAGGTGATGCCACAAGGCATCTGAGGGAGAGATAGGGGGCTGCATGTGCTAGGCAAGTCTATCTGACCACTTTGACAACTATCTTCCCTCAAACTTGATGGAGATATTCCATAACTCTTAACTCACAAGCCTTGGAAATAGTAATGATCCCAGTCCAGTACCCTCAGCCATCATCCTAGGAAGTAAATACTGTGGAGGTTAAAGCCTAACAATACTTCTGAAGGTTCTACAGTCACAGTTACTGAAAACATAGAAAATAAAGTCCTGTTACCAAAATCTTTGTTGGTTCTGCATCAATGGTTCAATATCTGATAAAATTTTGTTAGTAGAAATCATATTAAAAAAGGTTTTTGCTATCATAACTTAAGAATCATGAGACCTTTTATTTTACTTGCGGTTGAAAACTTTTATTTGCATTGTCTTCCCATTGGAATGTAAACCCTTTGAAAGGAGAAACTGTCTTCTTTTTCTAGTTGTATCCCCATTGCAGAGAAGGATTGGTTGTAAATAGTAAGTGCTTAAGAAATATCTAATCTATTCATCCATTTATTCATTTGTTTATTCATTCAACTTTCAATTTAATTTACAGTCCCTATCCACAAAGAGCTTACAATGTAATCAGAAGAAAATATGTACAAAAATAGCTACATAGAAGAGACAAATAGAGTGGATACAAGGTAATCTTATGTGGGAATGCACTGGCAAGTGAGGGAACCAGATGAGGTCCTTCAGAAGGTGACCCTTGAAGCAGGCCTTGAAGGCTGTCAGGGATGCTAAAAGACAGATGTTAAAAAGAATATTCCAGGCGTGCAGGACAGTAATTTTCATATAAAGGAACATGAAATGACCCAATACAGAAAAAGCACAGAGTGTGTATAAGGGAGTAGTGATAAAAGTAAAACAAAAAGAGACAAAAAAAATCCTGGAAAGATAGGAAGGAGTCATGTTTTGCAGGGCTTAAAATGTAAACCATATTAATTTATACTTAGTTCTAGAGGTAATAAAGTCATTGGAGCTTATAGGGAGAGGAGAGGGTAACATAATATGTTATGGTTAGACTTGAGTTTTAGGAAAATCCTTTTTGGGTCTGGGTGGAGGAGAGAATAAGGTAAAAAGGAAATCTTAAGGCACAGAAACCAATTATTGCAATAGTGAAATTAAAAGGAAATGAAGCCCCAAATTAGAGTAATGACATTGTTAGGGTAAAGAAGGGGACTTATCCTGATTTTTATGCCAATAGAAATGACAAGAATTGGCAGCTAACTTTATTGTTGTGAGATAAATGAGAGTGGGAAATAAGAATGAAATGAGTTTGCTAATGTCTGTGACTGAAAATGTCCTGGGATACACTAACAACAAGGAAGTATAAAAAAGGGACAATACTGGAAGATAATGAATTCTATTTTAGACATGTTGAGTTTGAGATGCTTATGGAAAGGTTAGGATCTACAAGTCCAGATTATTTGTTGTGGTGAGGACTGGTCATTTTCCAAGGGGCACTTTTGGATGCTCCCTGGAGGACTCCATGTTAGATCTGTTACTGGTATGTGGCATAGAAAAGTGATACCTATCATCCATAAGCCAATGAATATAGGCATGTCCCCCCCATTTATTCTGGAAAATTAGATATTCGCAAAACCCAAACAATAAATCTTAACTTTTTTGGTAAATAAGAAGAGATATATATATATATGAAGATATAATGATACACATACATAATGGACACATTAATCGTGAGGTTTTTTTAAGTCTATCTCTTAGCTACCCATAGGATTTCTTTGTGTATCTTTACATCTGCGTGTCTCTGTCTGTGTATGAGTGTGTGTGTGTGTGTGTGTGTGTGTGTGTGTGAGTGTGTGTGTGTGTGTGTGAGTGTGTGTGTGTATGACACAGAGAGGAAGAGAGATTGAGAGAGAGACAGAGAGAGAGAGAGAGAGAGAATGCAGAAATCAACTGCTGAGCGAAAATAGGATGAATACAGGAAAAAAATAAATATTCATTTAGAAGAAAGATACACCAATCATTTCTTGGCCAAAACTGAGTGCCAATAATCTGTTCTAACCTCAGCACAATTTTTAATTCTCCTGCGATACTCCAAAATTTAAAAGAAATTATACATTATACAGACAGATATATTCATCTGCTTATCAGCAGAATGGATCAATCAGCAAATGATATGTTCGTCAGTTAGTAAAAGGCCAAGCTAAAGAGTTTATATTTTAACTTAGATGTAATAGGAAGTGACTGAATGTCCTTAAGCAGGGAAGTAATATGCTCAGATTTGAACTTCAGGAAGATTATTTTGGCAGCTTTGAGAGTAAAGAGGAAGGAGGTAAAGTGATCAGCTGAGAGGGCATTTTAAAAACCTACCCAAGGGATAATGAAGACAGAAAAACATTGGGAATAGTCTGCATGGAGATTACAAGATTGATGTGACAAATCAACAGAACCTGGCAATTAATTACATATGTTTGTTCTATTGGGGGAATAAGAGAAAGAGCCAAGTCAAAGATCACTCCAAAGTTTCATCTCAGTGCTTGGAAAAAAATGACAGTTCTATCAACATAAATGTAGAGGTAACAAGGATTTTCAAGTTGCAGGTCTCCATTTTCAGCAGTTAATAAGCAAATAGAAGTGATTTGGATTGGACAATATGGATATGAGAATAGAGTTTGAACCGTCTTAAAAGGAACAGTTTTTTGTTTGTTTTGTTGTTATTTTGTTTTTTTTGGGGGGGGTTAAGACATTTAATCTAAAGAACAGGAAATACATTAGCTGTTTTTGACACACACACACACAGACACACACAGACACACAGACACACAGACACACACACACACACACACACAAACAAACTGATCTACAGAAGAAAGATGACTTGTTTCAAATGGTCCTGGAGGTCAGAGTTATGAGCAATGGGGCAAACAGAGAGGAAGGAAAGGGGTAGAAGAATCAAAAGTCTGCTCAATATAAGGGTAAAGTTTCTAATAATTAGAACTGTCTAGATGTGAACTGGGCTACTTTAGGAACTAATAAGTTCTCCTATCTCCAAAAGTCTTCAAGAAAAGGTTAGCTTCATACTAGAAGGGATTAGTGTTCAGGAAAAGATTGAACTACAAGCTCCTGAGTTTTTATTAGTACCAGAAAAATTGCCAGAGGCCGTCAAATTGAACTCTTAGTGAAGATTTCCCTTGGCTATTACCCAGTCTTCACTCATTCTACTGTATTCTTGTTTCTGACTGATCCACCCAGCTTCCATGCTAAGTCATGCATCTCAACTTTTGCAACTATCCACAAATCCGTGTTCATTTGTGACTAGTTTTTCCTCCAAAAATGTTAGAAAAATTGAAGAAGACAAATATAATAATCCTAATTTTTGCCTTGTGGTTTCATTTCTTAAATATTCATCTTCTGACTCAAATTCTACCATTACTCAAACTATCATGAATGCATTCTTCTCATGGAACAGCACTTAGCTTTGACTATAGGTCTTGACAATTATGGATTTTGTCACAGTACTTTAAGATCAAAAATATTCTGTGGCCATAAGCATTTACATAGGGACGGAGGCAATAGGGTGGAGATAAAACTTCCTACAGAAGGCAGAATTTCAACTGAATCATGCAGGAACAAGGAAGAGGGAAAGAAGGAAACTCTATCAGGCATAGTAGACAACCAAGACAAATAACTGTGAACAAGAGATGGTGTGTTGTGTGTGAGGAATAGCAAGTAGGAAAATGTGACTGACTGCAGAATGCTTAAAGAGGAGCAAAATGTAAGAGACTAGGGAGTAAAATGCTTTAAATGTCACATAGAGGAATTAATATTTGATTTTGAAGGTAATGGGGGGCCCAGTGGAGCTGTCTCTTTGTTAGCTCTAATATGAACATTGCCACTAATCTTTTTTGTGATTTTGTTCCTTTTTTTTCAAAACATTTTAAACAGAAGTGTCTTTTTGAAAATTAGGATTATCCGGATAATTGTCTCAGTTCTACATTTTGCTAGAGGAAGAAGAAAATAAAAGAATTATTAAGGGAAGATTTTTGATTCTTTGAAGAATTAATAATGGTTATAAAACTTTTGTGAATTAAATAGACCTCAGTGATGAATGACCTTCACTTTATAGTAAAATATACTACATACAAAATTTCCTGCCTTAACTTCTGCAGATCAGCCAATTAGAGGAACCTTTCCAGCTTTCTTCATAGTGGAATAAAATGCTGCACCAAACACCAATCTCTATTTTAGAAATAACTTAATGTGTATAATTAAGTGAGACAGATGAGTGTGTATGTTTTTCATAGTAGATTGCTTGTAGAGGGGATTATTGGCAGCTGTCATAGTCTCATCTACATTTTCAAAAAAAATGCACCACATACTGTGCTTAATAGTTTCCTAATATGTCCTAAGTCATCAAAGGTTGGTTTCATTCAGATACCGTGCACACAAAATCATCTCTAGCTAATGGTGTTTCTTTAACAATTTTGTCTTGACCTGTTGGTGAGATTTTTTTCCCTTGACCCCTCGTAATTCAATAACCTGAATTCAGGAAAATGGTTATTTCCATCTGTTCTGTTCAAAGTGATCAATACTTAGTTAAGTTCATGCATAGTAATAGAGATGTGGCTCCCAGAACGTGCTTTGCAGAATTTTGGTAAATTATTCTGTCCAGTAGCAGGACCTTGACAGAAGGGTATCTGTATTCTCATTATATTTTATAAGAGATATGGGAGTATTGACTCTTCACTTTTTACTTTTATTCCACATGCTATTTTGTTAAGGGCACTACTCTCCTACAGGGAAGTGACTGTGTGATCCAGATTTGTTCCACTAGATAAATAAAATTGACATTGGTAACACAAATGGTTTATCATTAAATAATCAGAATGAATCAACTTCCTATATTCTATCAGATTCTTAGGAAGGGAGAAAAATACAAGCAAGAAAATCATCCTCCAACTCTCAAATAAACTCTTTACCATGTGTTTCCCATTTCTTGTGCACTCTAATTCCACTAAACCCTAGACACAAAGTTACTGGTAAAACTGTCCTTTTGAAATACTTTACATTGTAAAAATAAGCAAAATGTAAGTAAGGGAATAAATGACTCAGCAGAACCTACTCATTGTTTGCAAATGCTCAAGTTCAAGTTATCAACTTCTCTTTCTGCTTTTGTACTAGCTGCTCTTCTTCTTGCAGAAAACATTTTCCAGACAGCATGAGAAATCAGCTGACAAACCTCATTATTGATGGCGTCAGGTGGCAGATCAATGCTGGAGGAAAATCAATGGTAAAAATATTTTTCACTGGTGCATACAGATGAAGAAGCTCAGCAGTGTTTCTTGATGGAGACCACAGAAGCTATATGACCACCCATGAGAGACACTGCTTTAGAAATGCATAGATTTGTCTGGTTCTCGAGAGATACTGATTTGACCCTATGCATTTCCATGAACCATAGAATCCATATTTTAATAATATATGTATACACGAATATATGCCTAAATATGTGTATATATAGAAAGAGAAAGACTAAGACAATCATAGTTTACAACTAGTTTTTCATATAAATTTTGTTTTGTTTCTAAGACCATTTACCATTTATATGGCCATATATTGAATGTGAATAAGGAATCTGAATCAAGGTAATAAAAGAACACCCAAGTTGAGAATAAATTATATGAATAAAAACAGTAGACATACTGAGAAAGAAATGATTTTGAAAGCCCCATCCAAGATCTCAGATGCAACTTGAAAAGTTCAAGGCAAATCAGAGTCATATTCTTCAGCATATGACTTTAATAAATTTTCCCTGGATCCCTAGGAAGCTTATATAGAAAAATAATGTGCATACAACTAGACAATGAAACAATGCCACTGACCAAGTTAAGGTTAAAATGAATTTTTCCCCATATTTTGATTTACTTGACACTTTCATAATAAAATTCAAACCAATGGACATTTGAGATTGACTTATGCTCTGTAAAATATGGTATTCTAACAAGTGCTAAATTCATGATTTGCCCCTGTTAATATTCCAGTGAGGCACCCATGCTAATCAATATTAAAAATTAAATTCTAGTTTTTTTTTATTTTTGGATGTTAAGATTTTTACTTGAAGCTCCCAGATTCTATAGCTTCCTGAGAATGTGGGAGTGTTAAGACCAAATAGAATACAATTTGAGAAAAAATATCAATCTGTCTTCTACTTTCTACCACTTTTGGGAGGGCAATAATTTTAGATAATATCTATATATCTCTCAGAACAAGCAAGGGCCAATTAAACATTTTTTCTGCAAAGATAATCAATGGAGAAAAATATAGTATTAATCAGGAAGCTATAAGATTAATTAATATCATTTACAAATGAAATAATTTATTCTAAGAATGTCATTTTTTGGATAGCACATATTCTTTCAATGTGGAGAGAAAAAAGAAAGAAAACATATCTTGGGATTATAAAATTTAAAATTTCCAGGGAAAGAAATATCTCATTTTGGACCAAAAAAAATCATGTAGAATGCAAGAAGAGTTAAATGTTAATCTAAAATAAGTCTAGACTGGTCCATATCCTCTATTATATAAAGCACATAATCCTTTAGAATGAGAAAGAATTTGAGATTCTTACCAGCAATTCCTTTTGTTTCCATAAATTTCCAGGTTTCCAAAAATGGCTAATAATAATTTAATATATTGTATTTAATGTCTGCATTCAGTATTTTTTAAATCCAGAAACCCTGCAATTGAGGTTTTTTGCTCTTGTATATATGGGAAACATAAGGCACTTAGATAGAATGTTAGTCATGGAGTTAGAATTGATTTTAGAATCCTAACTCTCCCTCTTACTATCTAAGAGACTTTCAGGTACACATTTGATCTTTTTAGAACTCCTTATCTATAAAAAGGGGAGGATAAATGAAACTAATTCTATAGTACCTTCATGCTTTCAGAGTATGATCCTATGATTAAAATGAAAATATTCAAAAGGAGATATAGAAATTTGTTATTATTTATGTTTTTTGTCATTAATACAGAAATCCTTGACAGACAGATCAAGAAAAACAAAAGGAATTTCTAAAAAGTAAAAAAATAACACATTTAAGAGCATAATATAATTAACTCTAACAGATTCTTCTTCATTTTTTGAACATCACTCCTTTTCTGAAGTTTTAGGAAGTCTCTTTTTATTTAACAATTTATAAAGCCTACGTCACCACCAACAACCACATTTTTAGAGAAGAACTAGATGTAAATATAGTATTGCTTTTTTAGCAGTTGTGTACTGTTTTTCCTCACATTATTCACAGATTCTCACTTTTCAACTAGCCATCTGTTGAAAAAAGAAAAGATTGAACAGCAAAGGGACTGGATTTTGCTAAAGCTATTTCCATTTACTCAATAGTCCAATAGATTTATATTTCCATCATACTTTTGTCCTTTGCCTTACTTACCCCAAATTCTTTCTTATTAATTTATGCTGATAATTAGGACTTAGTAGGAATAAGAGCCAATAGTCTATCAGTTTCTCACTTTGACTTTGCTATAATATACTTAATAAAACTTTGTTAGTGAAGATTCAGTTTTCAAGATTTCCATATTCTACACTGAAGTATTCTGTTAGTTACAAAGGAATAGGGATATCTAACCAGCTTTCAAAATTGTTCATTGCTGAAAAGATAAAATTTGAGATCTCCCTGAGCATCCAAAGACTAGCAGACCAGGATTCCTCTGGGGAGTATGGATTTTGGATTATGCCATAACAGATGGTTTTTTCCCCTGATTGAGGTGAAAGGTGGAACTAACCTAAGGTGGAAACTGGGGGTATTTCTACAGATAACAGTTTCAGGTAGAATTATAAAACTGGTGAATCTCTGAAAAAATCCACTTATAATAATCCTCCCAAACAAAAGTTATAAGAAAATCACTGAGAAAGTTAAAAAGAAAACTGCATATGATATTAGGAAAACATGAATACTGGGAAAGGTTGAAAATGAGTTTAATTTTTTTCTCTAAATTCTTTGACAATTCATGCATTTAGGAAATTTCAAAGAAATATCTTAACTCTATGCAAATGCAAAGTTAACTTTATCTTATCATTGACTTATCTATTAGAAAATCCCTACATGAATGCCAAAATGACTGATTGAATTCTTTTTCTGTAATTAAAGTTTATGCTATCAAATGTCACACCAGCAACAGACCATATGTATCATCTTCTATGGGTTTTTAGTTAGGAAGAGAATTTTTTGTTACAATAGTATTTTGTTCATATAATTTGTCCTATGAATCTTTGAAGTTAATAGTGCTTTGATATGCAAATTATAGAAAACTTTCAGGATACTTCTTGGCAGACAACAGTACTCAGGTGATATATTCTGAATTATTACTTACATATGTTTATATGTGTCTATATTTATACACATATATAGGTCTATTTTGTCTTTCAAGGTATACATACAAGCACATGCATGTATGTGTGTCTATGTATATCTGTCATGTGTAGATGGATGTGCTTCTCTGTATATTCCTTGCTATTCACATACATTTTATACATATTCATAAATGTAAACATGCCCATAAAACACATATTTGAAAAGAGTGAGGAGAAAATCCATGAAAAATGACAGAATAACTTTGAGAAAAGCTTTGTAAACACTCTCCTTCCTTTAAGAAACCAAAATAAAACATTCCACCAACTTGAGTATCTTCATTAAGTGACTATGATTCCTTAAAATATCTTTTATATTCAAAAGAAATACCCAAGGGCAGCTAGGTGTCACAGTAGAAAGAGCACTGGTACTGGAATCAGAAGGACCTGAGTTCAAATACAGCCTGACACTTAATAATTGCCTAGCTATGTGACCTTTAGCAAGTCACTTAATTCCATCGCCTTAAATAACCGAAATTAAAAAAAAAGAAATTCCCAGTGCCAAATCAGACTACTAAAGTCCCATATGTAAGATTATCATCATAGATACCTGCATAATGATATAGAATTAAAACTGGTTACTTTGAAACATAAATATAAATGGAAATGTTCATAGAATCACATGTTTATGGTAACCTTACCTGCTGATATCATATCATGTGAAGATCTGTTTGGAAAATTAGCCAGTTACTCATCAAATATTCATTAAACATCAACTATATATCAGGCACTGTACTATAAAGCATTGACAATACAAATAAGGACAGAAAATGATCCCAACTCTTGTGGAACTTATAGTTAAATTGGGGAGAAAATATGTAAACAGGATGTACAAACAAGATATGTATAGATAAATCAGAGATAATCGACAAAAGGAAGGTGCATACGAGGATCAAGTTCCTTGTAGAAAATAGAATTTTAGCTTGTATTTGAAGGAAACCAGGGAAAACAGGAGACAGAGAGGATGAGAGACAATATTCCTAGCAATGGGTAAGACAATGAAAATGCTTAATAAGCTCAAAAGATTTGACCTACAATAAACACTAGTTTTTTTCTATTATACTTAAGTTACTTCCTCACCTTTTCTCCAAGTTGAATGACTTCCCAGATTGAACTCTATCTAACAATGAAACTATTTCTTTTTCTTTCCTGAGGATGGCCCGTTTTGTTTCCTTTTAATGGAAGGGGTTCCATTATCTTCTACAAAAATCATAATAACTAAAAATATTTTGAGTCTCCTTGACCTCTTAAGAATTTTCCAAATAAATGTGGCCTGGAAGAGCCTATTTTCTTGTATATATATGCATATATATGTATATATATATTATACCCTTTAACTTATATCTCCTTCTCCTCCAATTATTTTTATATTTGTGTCAAAGTCAATAAAAAAAATTAGGGATAGCTAAAGGACCACGCCAAATAAAACAAAACAGTATGCAAAATGATTATTTCAAAAGGTAGATAATTCTAATTATAACTTTTCTGGAAAATAGCATGTTTTAATATACTGGAATGTTTTAAAACTATTGCATATATTAAACTTCTTTAAAGTTTTAAAATTACTTTCCAGTCTACTAACCATTCATGTTTCCTTTCTGTAATCCACTCCATCACTCCAAATTGGAGAAAGCAGAAATTAACTATCTGTATGTAAGCTCCTGTGGTAGAAAACTTCATTTGCAAAGCAACACAAAATTTGTTTATTTGGTGGTACTGATTAAAAGCATTATAAACTATAATTTGACTCCTTATTTGCTTCCTTTTTCCAGCTTGCATGATGGATATCTTCTCACAGTTGCATAATCAAGTTGACCATTAGTACATGGAAGAACATAGCCGTGAGAAAGAGGCACCCAAAACAACACTATTATAATTGGTCAAGCATTTAATAAATTTTTCTTTTTTATAAATCCTGTAGACCAAACAATTAAAGATTAGGTCTAAGGGTAGAGCTATTTATCTTTCTTTTTTATTTCTTTGTGGCAGTTAGATGGTACAGTAGATAGAGCACTAAACCTGAAGTCAGGAAGACCTGAGTTCAAATCCAATAACAAAAACTTACTGTGAGACACTAACCAAGTTATTTAATCTTTTATAAACTCAGCTTGCTGATTTCTCTAATTCGGGGTATTAATAGGACCTACCTCCCAACACTATAGTGAGACTAAAATGAATTATTGGTATAGCTCCTTATCTGTGTTATATTATTGTATTATAAGTATTATAAAAATGGCAGGCCATATTTTTATTATTCTTTCTTTTCTTTCTTTTTTTTGTCAACACAGCAAAATATTCCTGATTTAATCAGAATGGTGTGGCATGTTTATTTTTTTTATAAAAAACTATTCTTTCCTACAACTTTATAGAATTTTCCCTGCAATGGATGAGATCATCGAGGTGTGACTGAGGTACAGTTACATCTTCATTTCCCTTCCTACAAGGTGACCAGTCTACAGGAACTCTGATTCTCAGAAACAGTGACTCATAGGCTGATCAAGTACATTAAAGGTCATTTGAGTAATGCCAGGAAAGGACATGGCTCTTGGCCATGGCTCCTGGTCTCAGTGAATTTCAGGATTCACTGAATCATATATGGAATTGTGTCTACAAACTTTGTATACTATGAAGTTGTATATGAAATTGTAACTATAAACTTTATGCTTGGCCCTCAGGTACACCTTGCAAATGAGCTGCAATTGAGCTGATTGTGTGGCACCTGGAACATCAGGAGCTGAAAATAAGTGACACTCCACCAATGTATCAGAGCTACATCTGGAGCAACGTAGGGCTGGAAGCAAAAAATTATTATATTATACAATAATCACATTTTAATGCTTATTGTAGCATTTATGGCAGGGGATGACAAGAGTAGAATATCATTAAGAAGGCACTACAGTTTTATATGACAACAGTCTGAAAAGGAGGGAACATTTGCTTTTGTCATAGTTCCATTAAATGTACTCGGTTTGAATGACAGATGTGTGGCATGATGTTCTGTTTTTCCTCCTTTAAATCTTAGCAACAGTGTGGGGCTTGAACTTTTGAACTTAAGGAGTCCAAATCCATTTGCAGAAAGGTAAATTTCTTTTTCCAGTTTATAACATGGAAGCTTGACCTCCTGGGATTTTTCCAAAGTTTGTTGCTGTGAAGAATAGGGAGAGGATGAATGACATGATCAGTCATATGTGTATAAGAGCTGTCATTCCACACCCATCTCTGCTCCTACCAACATCATTCTCAGAGAAAAAGAGACAGCCAGTCAGAGAAAAAGAGAGACAGAGAGTAGAAAAAGAGAAAGAGACAGTGGTAGAGAGAGGAAAGAGAGAGAGAGAGAGAGAGAGAGACAGAGAGACAGAGAGACAGAGAGACAGAGAGACAGAGAGACAGAAAAAGAGATAAGAAGGAGAAAATTACATCTTAGTGAGCTATAGTGTGACAGAATGGATAAATAAGTAAAAATTAGGAGACTGGGATTCAAATCCCAACTCTGCCACTATTTTTGACTGTGATCAAATCACTTTCTGATCATCCTCATTACAATGGGGAAAGCTCTTTTGCAAATCTCAAAATATAAATAATAAATATGATAGACATCCACTAATAGTAGCAATCCACTAAAGTCTACTCTGATCCATCATGGAGTAAGCTATGTTTACACAATATCTAGTATCCTGGGCCTGGAGTCAGGAAGATCTGGGTTTAGATCTGGCCTCAGAAAATTAGCTATTTGACCTTGACAATTCACTGAACTTCTTTTTGCTTCAGATTCCTCTGAGTAAATTTCCATACTGATAAAATACATGTCTTGGAAATATTGAATTAAATTATTATTTATATTAGCAAAATGCTTATAAGCACGTTCAGGTAAAATTAATTGGCCATGTTCTTATTGTCAGGAGAATGGGTCTTCACATCTCACCTTTGACACTGATTAGTTGAATGATTATAGGTAAATCATTCAACATCCATATACCATAACTCCTTGGGATTTACATATTAAGTCATAAACATTACAATCTGTGTTACTAAGGGTATTCCTTTTGTCATTCCTTTGTCAAATATTTTTTTAAATTTTTTTTTAACTTAAGACAATGAGGTTAAGAGTGACTTGCCCAAGGTCACACAACTATGTAATTATTAAATGTTTGAATTCAGATCATCTTGATTCCAGGGCTGGTGCTCTTTCCACTGCACCACCTAGCTGTTGTCTTGTCATTACATTCTTATACTGAAGAAATCACAGATGTTTCACAGAAAGGTGCCTGCCACTATCCTGACACATCTATTCTCACTAGATTTCTATATTCTTTTTTATTTTGTTTTTCAAATCATCTCCTCTTCAAAATTTTCCTTTTCTTTGTGGTGAAAGCTCCTTCATTGTGATACAGCATATAATCAAGACCCTCCTGAATTATGAAGTTGTTTTTCCTTTTAGATTTTATTATAACAAAGAGAGCATTCATATAATCACCTGCCTTTCATTATTTGAACAATTTGAATTCAGTTACTAATTCTCCCTTACTATATAACCTAGTTTAACATTGAAAGTAGATTCTAAAACTAAAATGCTTAGAATCTTAAAAGTAAATATGCCTGGTTGTCTGGGATTTTGTATCCTCATTACAAAAAAGCATATATGTGTTTTGTGTTAAGTTAGTACATGAAATTTTGTAAAAAAAAGTGTGTTGAGTAATTGATTCTATCTATATTTCCCATGATGCTTTCCTGTTTCTTCTTAGCTGTTCCTACTCTCTCCTTCCACTTACAGGTATTGGTCTTGATAAGGTCAAGTTAATGCCTACAGCCTGATACATATTTTCAGGCTCAAAGGGAAATTTATATTTAAAAAAAACTAATAATAATATCAGCAAAAATGGAAAATGAAAAGGACCTTGGGGAAAAAAAGAAGAGTTTAAAAAGATTTCAGCAAAATATTGAAAATGTTTCATAATGGAATCCATCATTTGGAATGGAAATAAAGAAGAGAGAAAGCAAAAAAGAAGCAATGAAATATGGAGTTTACAAAGCCCAGTGTCTACAAAGAATAGGCATTTAAGTTCTTGCTTCAGCTGAGATTACACTTATCAAGTGATTTGCATGATATAAAATAAAGGGAATATAAAGAATAGAGGACAAAAGAAAAGAGTTTGAAATAAATTTAAGAAAAGGTCTGCCAGTTAACATTTTAAAATATGTACTGGTTTCCTCTAATATCCAAAATATCATTATATATGCCTTTATAGTTTGGAAGTATTTGTAATATACACGATGCTAGAAGGTAGAAGGAAGTGATCAGTGAACCATTTTCAGTACAGGTCAACTCTTTACTTCTCCCAAGATTTATCAATGTTTACGCTGAAAGATACTTTAATATATCATTCTTTCTTCTCCTTTAAGTAAATGACACAGTCAACTCTTTGAGAATACAAGTGAAAAGGCTACTAAAATATGAGTAATTTTTTTCTAGAATGAGTGTGTGCAAACATTGTGCTTTGATTTGCAGCTATTGACATATTATACATCCTACTGCTGTTAATGGACTTGTCTCCCTATTCTGTTTACTGCATAACATCTTGCTGGAAAAGAGCTATCCCATTCCTGAGGTTTTGGGAGATTGATTGGATGTTAACACTTCCTAGCTTTCAATAATTATGACTCATCATTTGAAGCTAAATATAAAAATGAATTTAAATCACCTCTTCAACTCACATGGAAGCATTCCATGTGTCATATTATAATTGTTTTGGCATTTAGTAATAACCACTCTTACAAGGTTTTCCTTTTGGAACAAACTCGTGGGTTCTTACATTTTATTGCTTCTATTAATTCCACCTCACCTTTTAATTTTAAACCTGTTTAATGCATTGAATAAGTCTATCAAATAATCCAAAATATGCATGATGTCAGGGTTGATTCATAAATAAGATGCATGGAAGAATGAAGTTTCACAAAAAGTAATAAGTTTATAGTCAACGGACTCAGATTCAAAGTCTGATTCACCTATTTACTATGTGACCTTGTACAAAGCACTTAGTTTTTTTCATGTTTAAAATGGGATAGTTAAATCAGATAGTTTCTAATGTATCTTTAGGTTCTAAAGCTTATATTTCTATGAATATGTCAGACATTGGGTACAATTTAATAGAAATAAAATTCATACAGGGAAGACTATTATAAAAATAGAATATGATAAATGAATGAGTGATATGAACAAGGAGTTATGTGACATTATAATAAGGACAGAGATCTTCCAGTTATGGCGATAAGAAAAGACTTTGTAGAAGAGCTGATATTTGAGCTAGACTTCAATAGACAGAGATCAGTTATTCAAGAAGAGGATGGATAGGGAAGGAAGTTATTCTCAATACAAAGAATAGAACAAGCAAAAGCACAGTGGTGGGAGATTTTGGGAAGATGATTGTAAGCATGACAGAAATATTACTTGGATGAAAATAAAAGGAAGAAATAAAATTAAAAATACAGACCAAAGTCAAATTACAGATGTCTATGAATGCCAGATATGGGATTCATTGGTAAATAATGCCAAGTCATTGAAATATGGGATAGAGATGTAAGATGCATAAGTTTATTCCTATGTTCACAAAATCATTTAGTTTAGCCTGAATTTGACATTAGTTGCTTATGCTGTACCATGATCAGGGCCCAGAATTGAAAAGAGTGGGTTAGATTGCTTTCAGCTAACTGCAAAGTTCTTTTATTGACCACAATCTTGACATTAAAACATTCTTTATAATATTAATATTTTATCAGTCTTGATATATGATGGTGAAATATGAAATAACACTGTGAACTAAAAAATAAATATCCAAAAGATGATGGTAGACAGTCACACAGTGTGCATGAGAAAGTTTCAATATATCACTGAGTAGTAATCCCCCCCCCCAAAAAAACATCAAAATGGCAGTGAAGGATCTCATTTAGGTATAGTATGATAAGAAGAGAAGGGTTAATCACTTTTCAAATGAAAACAATGATAAATGGCTAGTAAGAGTGATTCACCAATACCACAGTTATCCTGGGAGAAAATGGGGTTAGTTTCAGCCAGTTGGATGACTCTCATATAGTGAACTTTGGATAAGAGAGAAAGATCTCACAGTATCTCAGACACAAACCAGTTATAATCTGGACCCTGAGAGAAAACTTTTGAATCAATGCAATAATTTATTCAATGAATTTTTATGTTATAATTTGATATATTTCTCTTTCAGAAGATGCATTAGACATTTTCCACTATTTCTACTATCATGTAACAAAATGAGTTGATCAATAAGAGACTATGACAGATGATACACATTTCCTTTTTAGTCAAATAGTATTCAATGACTAGTATACCAGGGGAATTATTACCTAGGTTTCAGCAAAGACTTGGTAAAGTCTTTCTTGCTTAATATGGACAAAGTATGAGAGGTGTTTAAATAAACTTAGAACAGGTTGAATAATCAGGCATAAAATAGTCATTAATGGGTTAATATCAATATGAAAGCAAATCTTTGTGGCATAATCCAGGGATCTACAATTATACCTGTCCTCTATTTTTATCATAAATATTTATCAATTATTTTGATAAAAAACAAATTTTCAAATCACTGAGCAACAGGAAGAATAGTTAAGTGGTCAGGTTCTCAAAAAAGATGTTAAATGGCTCAAATGACTGAGTTGAATTTAGTAAAATAATTATAAAGTTATACCTTAGTGTACTCGCTATTAAATTCTTTTTCTTGTTTTTTCACAAATCTTTAATAACTTATTCTATTTACTTTTGCAATGGTAGCACTTGAAGCCTGTCTATAGGATTGCTATTCATTAAATACTATACTGTCATGTGCATATGGCTTATAGTTCTAGTAATTGCCAAACTTCTTTTCATTTCTGCTTTGATGTAGTTGGTCCACTAGTTGGATTCATGACTTGGAGAACAAAAGAATTTAATAAATTGTAGTCCCAGTATAATTAACTTGTTTTTGAAATCATTTGAAACCTCAGTATTGAATTTGTTCATCATTTTGTTATCAAATAGAATTTCTGTAATAATAATAATCAGTAAACATATTCAGTGGCTTTGGTTTCTTTAACTTTTAATTCTTTAGAATGAATAAAATTCTTGATTTTCAATCTTTAATTTAATTTAGACTTATCTGACAAACAATTTAGATGATCTAATCTGAGGATGCCATTCATAAAAATTAAAATAAAGACCCTCCCTTTAATCCCTATACTGTTTCCTATTTTCTTACTTTATGGTATAGATAAATAATGAAAACTCATGATTCATTCCATTTGAAAGGTCTGCTCATTTGATTAAGAAACATTTCTTTTCTTTATTAATTTATTTATTTTTCACATTACTATAATAGTTTTTCTGTAAAAGTAAATATAATATCCCCTCTCTCGACAAAGATAGAGAAACCTCAAAAAAAATAAAGTGAGAGAAAAAGACCATTCTTCAGTCTGTGTTCAGATACCATCAGTTTTGTCTCTAGTATGAAATTCAATCTTTATCATAAATCCATCAGAGAAGTTGCTTTAATAATTTTTTTCCCACAGTTGCTATTGCTAAGTTGTATTTCCTTCCTGCCCGCAATTATTCTAAAAGTGTATTACATCTGACTACCCTGTTCCATGATCTTCCCTCTCTTCTATCACCTATAAACTTCCTTCCCTCCACCTGTCCCTTCTCCCAGCTCATTCCTCTCCCTTTTCCCTCTAGAGGAAAATAAATTTCTATACCCTATTGAGTGTGTAAGCTATTTCCTTTCTAAGCCACTTCTGATGAGAATTTAATTACTTTTATTATTTATTATTTTATTATTTAGCTTGACCTAACCATGAGCAACACAGTTTCTTAATTTTGCAGATAGAACAGAAGCTCAGAAAGGATAACTGACTCCTCTATGGCCATATAGCTATGGTTTATTGAAGTATGTGGGGGTGTTCCAGAAGGACCTCTAATATGATGGCTTGTCAAGCCCTTTTCAGCACTGCTTATCCCTTTTGGTGCCCACCTGGCTCTTAACTGGAACTGCAAGAAGTTATAACATGTCTAGCAGTCTTCTGATTAACCATCTTGACAGATGGTTGAGGGTACTAGGTTGAGGGCGACCAATAAGCCTCAGACCCATTGGTAAGTTTGAGGGCATCTACCCCAAGTATGTGAAGACTTCTCTGAGCAGAGAAAAACAAATTGTTATAACAGACATGAAGGCAATGGAAGCAGTGACTGTGGAGGACTTAGAGCTTAGTCAGACAAGACAGGCAAGATGCCACAGTCATCCACTGCATCCCAGGCCATCTCCAGTCACCCTGAATTTTGTTTTGCCACTGGTCTTGGAAGACTCCAGAAGAGACAATGAGGTTAATGACTTCGTGCAGCTCTGCTTCACTTAAATCCAATTTAAATTTATCAAGCCATTACTGTATTATGTTTTTGGTCCTTTTCTAGTCATGATTAAGCATATCCTTTTCTAAGTAATGCATATCAGTACCAGGATTTGAATCTTGCTCCTCATTCTGATATTCTGCAATGTATCATGTCAAACTTTCTTGTTTACTGGCATATATTATGGAAAGCAAGAAAGCCAGAATGACACATATGAGGAGAAAGCAGTAAAACGGTTCTCATTTTCAACAGGTGAGTAACTTTTTTTAGTGCATCGTTGGATAAATATCAATGCTGATATTACCTCATTTAGATATTTCTGTGTATGTTTGTGTGTGTGTGTGTGTGTGTGTGTGTGTGTGTGTGTGTGTGTGGTATGTGTGTGTGTGACTAGGAGGGTTTATTGTGATTTTTATGTGTAGGGATAGAGAGAATCTTGAAGTTGCAGGAAAAGGATAAAATTTTTTATTTAACTGGCAGAAGGAAATTTAACAAGGGAACTTTATCTACCAGCAAAGGTTCATATCTCTGCAACATATTGTCTTTGACAATAATCTAGAATAATGAGAGTTTAAATAACTTGGTCATCACCACAGTAAGCATGCCAAACATAGGAGTCCAAGCCTTCATCATTCTGAGGCTCTGTATCTACTAATGCTACATTGCTTAATACTAATCCAAAAGAGTGAGGAAAATTATTATTATGCTATATCATTATATGATTCATATTACTCTGTGATCCATCCTACTTCTGTCAAACCTCATTTTTCAGCTCAAAAGTCTCTCCTAGCCCCAACTAAAGGCCTTAAAGTGGGACCCTTGCTTTGTTTACAACTAAACAAAGAAACAATTCATCAGTATTATAAATCAATTCTATGATGGTGTGCTTGCCCAGGTTCTGGATAGTGAACAATGCTCTCGTGATTTTCCAGTCACCAATGGAGTAAAACAAGGATGTGTCTTTGCTCCCATATTTTTAGCATGATGGTTTCAGTCATATTATCAAATGTCTTCACTGAGGATGGACATGGCCTCAACGTCAGTTACCACACTGATGGCAAATTCTTCAATTTGAAAAGGCTACAAACCAAACTAAAGTTGTGGACGTTTTGCATGATCTTCTGTTTGCAGATGATTGTGTAGTCAATGCAACCTCTGAAACTGAGATGCAACAAGGCATGGATCAATTCTCTACTGCTTGTGCTAATTTTGATCTAACAATGAACACCAAGAAATCATGGGTGCTCCATCAGCCAGCACCACAACATCCATATGTAGGACCATTAATTACAGCAGATGGATAAGTTTGGAATGCTGTGGACAAGTTCACTTACCTTGGCAGTATCCTTTCCAAGGATGTTTACATTGACAATGAGGTAGACACTCACATTGCCAGAGCTAGCTCAGTATTTTGGAGGCTCCAAAAGAATATATGGGAGAGAAGACTGACCACAAACAGAAGGTCCACAGAGCCATTGTGCTGACCTCGTTGCTCTATGCCTGTGATATCTGGACAGTCTACCAGCACCATGTCAGGAAACTAAATCATTTACATTAAATTGTCTTAGGAAGATTTTGAGGTTGACCTGGCAGAAGAAGATCCCAGACCCTGAGCTACTTTCTTGATTTAAACTGCCAAGCATTACAACATTACTATAGAGAGTGCAATTACAATGGGCTGGACACATTGTTAGAATACCAGACATATGTTTGCCATATATTATACATATATATGTATATATATATGTATATATATATATATATATATATATGTATATACATATATGTATATATTATGGAGAACCCACACAGGGCAAGCACTCACAAGAGAGTCAGAAAAAGTGATAGTGAGATACCCTGATGGTCTCAATGAAGAACTTTTGAATTGATTGTACAGCATGGGAGACACTGGCACAGGACTGCCCAGCATGGTGTGCCCTCATCAGTGAGGATCTCTGGACTCTATGAGGAAGGAAGAATTGAAGCACTTCAAAGGAAATATGACATCATTAAGTTTAGAGTTTCCACCCCAGGTCTTCACATGGACTATTTGTGCCAAACCTATGGTGGAACATTCCAAGCTGGTATTGTTCTGATCAGTCACAGTAGGACCCATTTTAATTTGTCTCAAACATAGTGATGTAATTTTGGGCTTCTTTGATAAGGAAAGACAAGAAACAACCAAGCAATCATCCTAGGACTACTCCCTTCTCCCATTAGGGAAGTTTTAGGCAAGTAATAATGAAAAACTGAGCTAACTCAACTCACCACTTCATTAAAATATCTATCAATGGGATAGTCTAACCTTTGCCAGGGTGATCTAATGAGTCAGATTAGTCAGGAGAAAGGTACACTCAAGTTTAAAATCCTGGAGGCCTTCCCATTAAGAAGGGTCACTGACCCAACTTATTGGTTACTACAGCCTAACTAATAAATTGATCATGCTCCTATTTCTGACTTGACTGAGGTGGTCAGAGATGCTAGAAATATCACCATTAATAAACTGCAAACTCACTCTCAAGAATATGATATCACATATCCTTAATGTCATTTTACATACCACAAAAGTAATGAAACTGTTTCACCCCACAGGTGTCTCTACACAAGGATTAAATAAATAATGCTTCATTATATTCAGGTTTACAGTTTGCAGCAAGTTTCTTAGCTATAGTTTGGTTATTGAATTACTTAGTTACTGAGTCAGTTTCCACTTCTCTGAACTGGAGGTTTGACCCAGATCACCCATGAGATTTCTTCTAGTTCTAAATCTATGATCCTAGAGTCTGTACCTAAGCAAATTAGGCAATACTCATTCCAGGAGGCCATCAAAGAGGGAAGGATGACAAGGGGAGATGAAGCTCTGATAATAGTTTCTTTTGCTTTACTAACTGACTTTTAGTCTGTCATACTTTTAGTCCCATATTATCTTTCTAGACATCTAATAACGTCCTTTCTTCTTTATGTTCAACAATCCAGTGACACCGACTCCCTTGCTCCATCAGTATTGTACATCAATTCCACGATGGCATTTATTCCAGGATTCTGAATAGTGGACAATGTTCTCAAAATTTCCCAGTGTCCAAAGGAGTAAAAAGAAGAATGTGTCCTTGCTCCCATATTTATTTTAGCATGATGTTTTCAGTCATTTTCAAATGCCTTCACTGAGGATGATCATGGTCTCAAGGTCATCTCCCAAATCCATGCATTTTCACTAGTTGTCATCCTCCATGCCTACAGTTTTTTTTCCCTCTTCACCTCATCTCTGGGTACACTGCAGGCTCATCTAAAATTCTAAAATGCCACTTTTTATAGGAAGTTTTTTCAATCCTCCCTAATGTTAGCACCTTTCCTCTGAAATGATCTTCAGTTTTTTCTTGTATAACTTGCATATAATTGTTTGCATGTCTTCTTCTCTATTAGTTTGTGAGATCCTTTATAGCAGGAACTGTTTTTGCCTTATTACCTTGCAGAGTAGCTGGTACAGATAGGCACTTAATAAATGCTTTTTGACTTGACTTATTTGGACCTTCCAGTGAAGTCAATATCACCTTTTGTTTTTACTGTCTTATCTGTGCTGCTTCTGATATTTTCCTTATCCTAGCACCAAGTTGCTATCTGAGCAGAAATAGCTTTAATATTTTTATATTGCGAAAAAGACTGTTTCTGTGGCTTCAGTGGCACCTTGATGTTCATTTATATCCACACATTAAAGAGCAGATTATCATTAATGATGTGCTAAAAACATTCATGGCAAGAGACTCCAAATGACAAAACATTTGCTTTTGTCACCGTTCTATTCAGTGAACCCCGCTTGAACCATGGAGCAGTGTGACACTTTGATCTCTTTTTAATTTGCAAAACAAGGTCCAGGATCATGACAGTGATTTTATTTTGCACATTATTTTCTCGATCATCATGATGATGTTAATGAATTTTTTTGAACCAAACTGTTTTTTATTAGGCCCACAATTTATTTATTGCATATTAAGAAAAGAATTCTTGTTAACATTATTTAATCTACTGTCTGTTCAATAAGATAATAAAAAACCCTGTTTATGCACATCACTGGTTAAATCAGAGTTCAAACAGTCCTATTTAATACCTTTCCAACTAATTTGAGTAGGAATGAGAATAAAAGTAGTATGTTGTAAGACTATATGCATTTCAGTTATGGACACACATATGCACACAAACAGTTCTTTACAACCAAGTTCCCAGTGTCATTCCACTGTAGAAATGACAAGGGACTTCTACCTACCCCTTAATTATATAGAAATGAGAAGCACCGTTGATTATTTTTCCAAAGTGAAAATCAATGATTATATGTATTGTTAATACCAACAGTATTAGAATTCATCTCCTAGGGTATTAAGAGACACCACTACTATTGATATATCTCTCATATAATAGAATAAATGATATTCATTGAGCTCATCCGTCCAGAAAAGACTCTAGAAAAATTGATCCCTGAAAAGAGTATGTGCCAAAATAATTGACTTGATTTTTTCAACCTTACTTTTTAGACAATAGAGGATATGAAACTTATAGAGAGAAGAATCCTGAAGTTTGCTTGCAGATAGAATTGCCCATTCTCCTTTCTCCCATTGGTCTTGTAATGTTTCTATCAAGGTTTGAGGTTTTAAGGTCATTCTAAAAGGGTGATATAATTCCTTCTAGTATTTGACCTTCATCACTAATTATCAGTCCTTTATGTTATCTAACTTTTGGATGGCCATAACTGTGACAGTGAAATCTTTGGACAAAAAAGCAGCAAAAAATAAACATAACAGGACTTTATAGTCTTGTCAAGAATTTCATGTAAATATGTTAGTATCAGAGGTATTAGGAAAAGAAATTCACCAAACACCTAATTGGGATTGTGATGTTTTAAAATGAAGATTGAACTAGGTTTTAGCTCTGCTACTTTGGACAAGTCATTTGGCCACGCTAACACACTTTGTCTTCATCTTTAAAATGAGTCTTGGATGAGGTCATTCTTTCCAACTCTAGAATTTGACATATTTTAACTAATCAAGCTCTAGTTCAAACCATTTACTTAGTTTATTTATGGGAAAGTAATTTTCTATGGATAAGGAATCTAACATTTCCGCCATGAGGAGTACCCTTTACCAGCAACCAGTAACCTATAAAGAATGACCAGTACCCTTTACCATTAACCATAAACCCAAGATCCCTTGGCATTGCATTATCTCCAAGATCACCAAGCCACTTCCCTATCTACATCAGCATCCTCCTCCAACCTAAGAGAAGCAATCCTTGAATACATGAAACTTGTTAAATGCCTCAAACAGACACCAAGGGTTATGTCTCCTCAGAAGTCAGAGCTACTGAAATCTGGAAAACCGTTGTGTCCTCAAAAAACTTTGCCAATGTCAAATGGTTAAGCATAGAAATGAATATGGTTTGGGAATAGAAATGGCATTAAAGAAGATGCATTATGAGTGCTTTTGTACATTATTATTGACCATAGGTCTTTTCCATTCAACTTAGAGTTAATATTGTTTTCTTTGATTACTTTGCCTAGAAAATAGTAACGCTTGTCTGCTGTCTATTGGTCTTTCTATCTTTTATATTTTATTATATTTACATATTATTTATTATACAATATATATTATATTTTACATATATAATATATAATACAAGTATAAATATGTTATATAATCATATAATACATATCATGTTATCGTTTTTACGTTCTATTCATTTATCATCTATCTTCTATCTCTTTCTCTATTGCTCAAATTTCTTCTACCTATCTCTCTATTATGTATCATCAATCTATCTATATCCATCTTCTATTTCTATC
The DNA here is from genome assembly GCF_037893015.1 of Macrotis lagotis. Lineage (NCBI taxonomy): Eukaryota > Metazoa > Chordata > Mammalia > Peramelemorphia > Peramelidae > Macrotis > Macrotis lagotis. Next base: position 94,920,706 of record NC_133662.1, on the reverse strand, counting down.
TCTCATCTATTTTCTGTCATCTGTCAACATCTATCACCTAATTCTATCATCTATCTATGTACCCTTTCTATCATCTATTTCAATATTTATCTACTCTTCTTTCTATCCATTTAGCTATTAGAATGTGAACTCCATGAGAGCAAGGGTCATCTTCCTTTCCTGTACGTATCTCTAGTGCTTAGCTAGTTCTATGAGCATAGCAAATATTGTGTAAATGTTTTTCCATTCATTTATTTTACCTCTCTGTGTCTATTTTCTTGTTTGGATAATGGTAATTATGATATTTTCTCTATGTCCCAGGAATAATGAGAAGAGTGGTTTGTGAATCTAAGAATCTTCTCACATAAATGTAAGCTATCTCTCTAAAGTCATTCCACCACTTTGATCTTCTCTATCTCATTTTATTTTAGTTGTCAAGTAATCAGAATAGTTACATACTACATTTATACTGATTTATTGAAAAATAAAAGCAGTTTCTTAAGGTCATCTGGTCTGATTTTTTTTAAAGCAAAAAAAAAAAGAAACTCTTCTTGTTGGGGTCTCTTGGAGTTTCTTCTTTTGTTCTCTGTTTCTTGTATTTTTCCTCTTTTGCTTTACATTGTCTTTTCTTCTATTGTCCATTTATTATTTTTGTATGTCCCTACTCTTTTTAACAAATGAAAAATTCAATTTTCTGTGTGAATGACCAATATGAGTTTGGCAGTATTTTGTGAAAAGATTATTGGAATAGAGTCAGAGGATCTGGGTTCAAATCAACCCTACAATTTACTATCCATGAAATCATTTGTAAATATTCAGACTCTCTGTCTGTCTCACTTCTAAAATGAGTAATTTGGATTAAATAATTCCTAAATACTCTTCTATCCCTAAATATGCAACTCAAACAGCTTGGTGTTTTAGCCAGAAGCAATTCACACAATAAATGATTTGTAATAAGTTTTTGAAATTAAATCACCAGAAAAACTTTGCTTAAGTAAAGATTAGGCAAAAACCATACATATTTATTTCTAGACCTTTTTTGAATCCCAGGACTCAAGGTTAAGAACCAGAATGGGAAAATGAGTTATTTACAAAACCTGGCTTTTCAGAATTCAGGGAAGTGGATGCAAAAAAAGATCTGTTTTGCTTAGATTCCACTGCATATGACTTCCTTCAAAGAGGATACCAGAACTTTCTTCTTTTTTTGTTTTTTTTTTTTTAGGTTTTTGCAAGGCAAATGGGGTTAAAAGTGGCTTGCCCAAGGCCACACAGCTAGGTAATTATTAAGTGTCTGAGACCAGATTTGAACCCAGGTACTCCTGACTCCAAGGCCAGTGCTTTATCCACTACACCACCTAGCTTCCCCTTGGACTTTCAATAAAAATATGAAAATACTACCTCAGGTGGGTATTGTTGGCTTCCAATGGATCCCAGACCATTATTTAAACTGATTTATTTCTCTGATAGAATTCTTTATGTAGCATGAGAGAAGCTGCCAAACATTCCATTAGAGTAACAAGTTCAACATGTTAACATGGAAAGAATCACTGATAAAGAAGATACTTCAGTAGGATGAGTTCTATTTGAATAATAAATGAGTTAGAATGGCAGACAAGTGTCAAATCTATCAATAGGTAAGGATGAACTCTGTTATTCAGATGAGCAGCTATAATACACTTATAGATGACCAAATATAATGACAGAAAGTTGGATTGTGATGCCAAATCCAGGTCTGCTATATGGAAAATTTGATTTTATTCATTCTCATTATTTCCCTCAGTTGATAGTGACATGGAAGAAATGGAAGCAGAAGACTTGATTTTAAAATTTAGACTGAATGACCATGAGTAAACTCTTGGAGACTCAGTTTCCTCATCTATAAAAAAGGACAAAATAGTAGTACCTATACCACAGGGTTGAAATGGAGATCAAATATAGTACTTTGTATTTAGTATTTTGTAAACCTTAGAGCATTATACAAAATAAGTTATTATAATTCACTCTCAGGATGTAGACTAGAATCATGCAAGATGGACAGCTATAAATGAATCACAATCTGTGTTTTTGTAGGAAGTACCTACATTACACACTAATGGTAACATCATGTGAGAATAAACTATAATGGACTTCATCATTTCAGCAGTACAATAATCAAAGGCAATTTTAAAAGACTTGTGATAGAATAAACCATCCATATCCAGAGAAGGATCTATGGAGTTTAAATGCAGACTAATGTTTATTATCTTCATTTTTTAAAAGTTGTCTTACATATTTTTTCTCCTTAATGCCTTTTTCCCATTTTGATTTGATTCTTCTTTCACAACAAGGTTAATATGAATCTATGTTTATCATGGTTTTACACATATAGCTTATATTAGATTCTTTTCTCTCAGGGGGAGAGGGGAGAGAAGAAAGAGAAGGAGGAAAATATGTAACTCAAAACTTTACCAAAAAATGATTGTTGAAAACTATCCTTGCAGGTATTTGGAAAAATAAATAAATAAAATGTTATTAAAAAAAAAAAGAAGGTGGTGCAGCTAGATGGTACAGTAGATAGAGCACAGGCCTTGGAGTAAGGATGACCTGAGTTAAAATATGGCTTCAGAAACTTAATACTTACTTAGCTGTGTGACTCCAGGAAAGAATTTTAACACCATAGCCTTGCTAAAAACAAGCAAAAAACCCAACAACAACAAAAAAGAACTTATTTAAATTCATAAGATCACAAATCCAAGAAAACAATCAAGTATTTACTCCTTTTGTAGCACATTTCTCCTTCTGCTTTTGTAGCGGCTTCACCCCTACAGGTAGTGCTCTTTGGAAACCATAATTAATATCTAGGTAGAATAAGTGAGAAAGTGATAAACCTGGAGTCAGGGAGATCTGAGTTCTAATTTGACTACACTTTGTGACCCTAAGAAAGTCACTTAATTTTTGCATCAGTTTCCCATCTGTAAAATGGGGGTCAATGATAGCACCTACTTCTAATGGTTGTTAAGAGGATCAAATGATATCATAATCATAAAGAACTTTGCAAAGTTATGTTAGTGATGATGATGATGATGATGATGATGATGATGATGATGATTCTTTGGACCTTTCCTATGGTTCTCCTTCCTGTCTCCTCTAATATTTAGCTAAGTAATGACATAACCCAGGTTAAACTTATAACTGCAGGTCCAATATGATTTCAGTTTCACTGTAAGATTAATCTGTAAGATTGAGGGAGGGACAGCTAGGTGGTACAGTAGATAGAGTACCGGCTCTGGAGTCAGAAGGACCTGAGTTCAAAGCAGTCCTCAGACACTTAATAATGACTTCTCTGTGTGACCTTGGGCAAGTCATTTAACCCCACTTCCTTGCAAAAAAAAAAAAAAGATTGATCTCAGAGATATCCTGGATGATGAACTTTTGCATAAAGGTGTCCTATTTTTTCAATCAATCCAACCTAACTGTGCATCTTAATAAGCTCTCATTATATAAGCTTGTGAATCCATGCATTAGTTCACATGGTAGATAACTCTTGGACAATTATCATATATTTAGTATAGAAATGGGAATTGAATTTGTGATTTCATTGATAAAAGGATTTTTCAGGTAAGGAAACTCCCTCTGTCTATACAAGCCATACCTAGATCTACAATTCATAAAGAACTGTCTAGAGCATAGAAAATTAAATAGAAGTGTCAGATGTAGTACCATGTTGTCTCTGATAACACTCCTGAGGGGTGGTGAAGATTTAAGAGTTGAGGACAAAAATCCAGATTGAAATGTAATTGGGAAATATTTAACAAAAATTTGAAAAATACATTAGAGCATAGGTGATGTTAATTTGTAGTTTTCTAGGTTGATATGGGGATTCCTATATAATGTTTAGTGAGTTTGACACCACTGACCTAGATTCCTAAGAGATTAGATGACTTATTAAGTATCATATAACCAGGATGTCTGAGAGGCAGGACTAGAATCTAGATCATTCAAACTCTAAAGCCAGCTCTATAACCATGATAGAATGCTGCCTCTCTCCATCAAGTCTCATTTAAGTTAGAATGTCCAAATTAAGAACACCTAGCATATTAGAATGAATCAAATTTTTCCCTAGACAGCACCAAAATCAACTATATCTATTACTAAAAATGTAGTCATATTCAATACTAGTTTTTCCCATTCTAGCATTATTCTCATGCCTGTTACATGCCATCTGACAGTTAGAGAGAATTTGAACCACCTCTAAAAAAGCCAGGAGATTTATAAAGAAAACAGAATGGGGATTGGAATACCTCCATCCCTTGGATATTTAATGTCATTGAAACTATCAATTAATATTCCTTAGTTGGAGGTTTTTATTTCTTTTCTTAAAAGATGATGTAATTTCTACTGCCCATGACCTCCAGATTTGTTCAGATCAATTTAGTCATTCCTGGATATTCCAGATTATATGAATCTTCCTTGTTTTCTTCTTAAAGGTACACACAGATCAAGCCATACCCGTAATAGTATACCCTTTATAGTACTCCTGACATGTAGTCATCTAGTTTTAGCATGACAATTTTTCAGGAGAGGAGATTCAATATAATTCGGTATGCTTTATTAGTCACCTACCCCAAAGACAAGATGCTATAGTGCATTGATTTTTGGTAACAGTATGAAAAGACCTAAGTTCAAGCCCTAGTTTTTTGACTTACCCATGTTAGTTGGAAAAGTTGATTTGGGTATCAGTTCATTCACCTGTAAAGTAAGGGAGTAGAACTAGATGATCTAGCTCTAAATTTTCACCCTTTTAATTCTATGTGCTAGGCTCTAGAGATGCAAAGCAGAAATTAGTCTGTATTCTCAGACAACTTATATTCTAGGAGTGGGAAAACTTGTGCATGGATAGGATCTATCAATACAAAATGTATAAAAATATATAATCAAACTTGTTTTGTTGAATACTTACTATATGACCAGGAACTATACTAAGCAGTACATAAACTAAACTCAATGCAATACATATTTAGTCATCACTTATTAAATATATACTAAGTGCAAAGCACTGTAAGAAGTACCAGACATAGTAACAATGCAATACATATCAATCATTTATTAATTTCCTGCTTTGTGCAAAGCACCTATACTAAGAAGACTCAGACATACTATTCAATACAATAAATATTCAGTCATCACTTATTAAATACCTACCAAGTGCAAAGGAATGTACTAAGTTCCAAGCATACTAATACAATACATATCAATCATTTATTAAATACCTACTATATACAAAGGACTGTACTAAGTACCAGACCAATACAATACAATACACATTCACTCATCATTTATCAAATACCTATCATGTTCAGAGCACTGTAACAAGCACCAGATATACTAACTGAATACATATTCAATATTATTTATTAAATACATATCATGTGCCAGCATTGCACTAAGCACCAATTAAAATAAGTCAATACAAAGAAATTTTGAGTGTGAAGCATTGCCAAATAAAGAATACCATTCCAGTTTGGGAAGTCCTAATTATCAGGAAGTTTTTCCTGACATCTAGCCTATATTTACGTCTTTAAAACTTACATCCATTGGGGGTGGCTAGGTGACGTAGTGGATAAAGCACCGGCCTTGGAGTCAGGAGTACCTGGGTTCAAATCCGGTCTGAGACACTTAATAATTACCTAGCTGTGTGGCCTTTGGCAAACCACTGAACCGTATTTGCCTTGCAAAAACCTAAAAAAATAAAACCATCTTACATCCATCTTCCTTCTTTTTCATCCTCTAGTTCTAATCCTTTGTTCATATGAGAACCCTTCAAATATCTGATAGCTGTTATGTCCCCCAGTCTCTTCTCTTCTCTAAGATAAATACTCTTATTTTCCTCTCCTCCCTGAGGAACTGAAATTCATATGGAATGAACTTGATGTTTTGCCATAGTGGTTGCCCTCCTTTGAGTGAGCTTTACTTTATTGATGCCCTTCCTAAATATCATACCTATAACTGAAGATTTCAAAAGGAGTGTGATGGGGTCAGAATATAATAAGACTATTATAACTTCTTCATTCCTAGAAGCTGGGCCTCCCAATACCAATCAATATCATGATAATTTGGAGCGCTGCCTTATCCTCCTGTTTACTTATGACAAACTTGCTGTCCGCTAAAGCCCGTGGGTCTTTTTCAGACAATCTGTTCACACATCCTGCCTCTCTCTCCTCCTAAATCTAAGGAGCTAATATCTGGAATTAAAATCTAAGATTTTATATTTACCTCCATTAAATCTTATTTCATTAAATTTTATCCAGTGGTTTCAGACATGGATCTAGAAAAGTCATGCTGAAGTACACTAAAGAACTGGAAAAATGTTAGTGGAGAGTCATCAAAATAAAACATGAACTCCAATGACACAGCTATCATTTTTGCATACATAGATGAATAAAAACAGGTCTTAAAACCAAAAAATGAATGTTGGTTATGCTTTATAAAAGGAATTAAATAATAGCTAGGACATTAAAGAATTATGTATTGTTTTGTAATTGGATACCGTTTAGTTAACATTTATTAAGTTCCTACAAAATTCAACACACTATTCTAGGTACTATTGGGAGTAAGAAAAGTAAGTAATCCATGGCCCTTATATAATAAACAAAAAGAAATTCGCAAAGAAATATAGAATAGGAAGGAGAAGTGCCAAAAAATTCCAGACAAAATGCAATGGGATTGGATGGGGAGGGATCTGAGAGAAACATATTACTATGCAATTAAAGAACTTCTTTTTTTGATAATAGGCAATACCAAGTTTGTAATTCATATGGTGAATAAGACTTAGCAAACTCTTCAAGTATTAATATATCTGATTAAGGCAGAAATTCATTCATACTAATATAATTAATGAGAAATAAAGGTAAAGGAAAACAAAAATGACCACATTGTATAATTATTCTAGCTGTTCTGGACCTGGGAAGGTATTCAGGTTCATGTTAGGACATATTCATGCACAATATACACGCACAACAATGTGATTTATATGCACACCACTACATATATATACTCGTGTGGAGAGTCAAGAAAACCATGGTGCGTAGGTACTGTTCCAAAGGGATTAATAAATTCGATGCTTCCAGGCAAGGGAGGAAAGGATACAACTTCACTGCGGGAAAAGATTTGTGGAAATCAAAATGAGAGTGCAGGTTGTTGTATCCTAGGTTGCATAAAGACATAGCCAAAAGAGAGAGGGAAGAGCCAGTGGCTTTTTCAAAAGGACTTCCTACTCTATCCTTGGGCAGCTAGAAGTACAGATAAACTATATCTGATGCTATGCTCTAATTTGATCACTGAGAGTAAATTAGGCTCTCTGGATCATCTGTCATAAATCCTTTCTCAAAGCACTAACAGTATATTTTATGAAAACCATCCCTGACATGAGAGAATGCTTTCTTTTCAACATGAATGAAACAAACCAGAGAGGTCTTCTGTTTTCCACAAGTGTGCTTTAAAACAGTTTCTGCAGAGATTGAGCCCTTATGTGACATATTTCCTTTTGACTCTCTCGCATTCACCTCCTTAAGCTATGATATTAGACTCACTGAATGGTATAACTTACTTAAAACCACCTGTAAAGGTTCTAGAAAATGATCTGGTCCCTTCCATGGTCTTTGGCAATAGATAAGGTTTTTTTTTCACCCTCCTACCAGACTGAAGAATTCCCTGAATTCTGTTTAAAGATGTACAATGCCTTTTTTTCCCTCTTTATTTTCAGGAGCAGTAATTTTACTTTAATCTCAGAGCAGCCAAACCATTAGACATAAGCATGCTCATAAGCAAGGTACAAGGCAGGCGATGTCTGTGATTTCCAGTAGAAGGTCATAACCCAGAATTTTTTTTAAATAACTATTACAATGAGGAACAGAGTAGAGCCACAAAAGGAATAGTTATAATTTATGCCTGACTTACTTCAGCAGAATATAGTTTATTTATAAACTGCTTATGGCAAACTCCGTGTGCCCCTGTTCTATGCATGTGCTGAACTGTCTTCTGGTAAATTATTTAAATTACACCTAGCAGTAATTCCTGAGGACTTTCATACTTCATTTTCTCTATTAATGTAACAGGGAAAAGCTGCTTTGCAAGGATTGCTCTAAATTCCCAGAGTGTGAGTTCCAAACTCTGTATGTGTTGCATTATGCCTGTCAAAAAACTTGTCTTCTCCAGAAATTTATTACTGAAGTCTCTCCACTCGAGCAAGTCATTGAAGCCTTACAGAAAGCTCATACATGATTTAAGCAGCTAACAGCACTGAAAGAAATAGGTCAGGTAAAAAAAAAACATACACACACAACCCTGAATTTAAGCTACCTTCACTTATTACTTATGCAAGATTATGCATAATTTAGTATGCTGCTGAATATGCAAGGGGCAGAAGAACTGTTTACCAAAATATTTACTCTGTGTTGGTACCTGTGTTCTAGGGAGATAAGGTGATTTCCCAGCCCTTGCTAATGACTTTAGAATTTTTTTTCAGAAAAAAGGAAAAATGTTTTTGATTGTGTTGATAACTACATGTCAGTCTATGTAAACAAAGACCTTGTTCAACAATCTCTTTCAAGAAAACTACATGACACTCTATTTTCCTTGGAGTCAACTTACTTTATAAAACATTTTTCCCCCTTTATCCACTCCTTAACAACAATCCCAAGGCAAACAGGTGTTTCAAACCACATAGCTATAAATTAATTACCTACTCCTTTTTTTTTACATGACTCAAGTTAGATGTATGATTTTCTAGGTCAAAGGGGTGGTGAGCAGTTAATGGGAGAGAATAACTTTAGTTCCCGATAGCATCATCAGATCAACTATTTTCCAAGAGTAGACAGATTCACTGGAACATAGTTCTTGGTGGCTACAGGGGTTTTTCTCTTTTATAATTTGTCTCTTTTCTGAAGCAAATTTACTAAAAGATCTTATAAAAGAAATCAACTTTTCCCAAGTACAATCCTACAATCAACTGATAATTATTTATAATTTAGATACAATTCACAAAATGAACATGAGTATTCCCCATCATTTGGGAACATCTTAAGACTGTAGCATGTTACAGAATTCTTTCAATAAAAAGACTAGAAATAAACATTCATATGAACTAGATTTATGAATTATGTTACATTTAACATTCATTTAACTTCTTATAGGCTTAAAAGAATCATCAACCAAATTAGGATATTATGTATTATATCTCTTTTGACCTTAAAACATTTCCAAAGTTACCTATATTTTAGAAATTAGAATATATATTGTTAGCATTGTTTTATAAAATGAGATAACAAAAATATTATAAGAATCTTAACAAGTATAGGATGATTTTTTAAAATAGTTTGTGTTTTTGAAATAATATGGTTCAAAGCTGAATTTGCTGTGGTTGTACTTTATTTCTAATGAATGCATCCAAGAAGTAATTGAAAATATAGAATGCCTTTCTGAGCAGTTTGGGGAAGCATTTGTCCATGGATACCCTGAGAGGAACAACTTTTGAAAATTCTAACTTTCCTTTAAATTGTATACTTATCTACAGGGCTATTAGAATTATGCTATTCTTTCTCTTTAAAACTTTTTGTCCCAGTCACAAGGAATGCATATAATTATTGTTTTTATTAAAAACATATTACAAAAGAAAATTCAAAGCTTTAATTAAGAGGAAGAGTCAAAGAATCTTGAAGTTATGATGCTTTCAAAAGAACACATTCCTAAAAGTACTTAGATTTAAGTCTATTAGAAGGATTTTCTTCTTGTTAATTTTGTTTAAATTACTAAACTACTGGGGAAGAAAATAAGAATCACTTTAAAAGACCAGGTTTGCTTATACATCTAGTAATCCAAACACTATAAACTGCAGAATGCCACCAGATACATAATTCGGAACACAGAAGCAGCCAAAATACAAAACCTACAACCATGCACTGGCCCCATGCCATTTTGTGAATCATCTCAAAAAATTTCAATGAACTGGTTGCCTCTCTTCCAGAGGGCAAAGAATAAATATGATTAGTCACCTAGCCAGAAAATATTACTAATCCCACTTTCAGAATTCACTTTGGTTTTCTGATTAGTAAGAATGTTTTCCCCAGTATATGGAATCTCCAAAACAAATTAATTATAAGAAAGTAATTGCCACTCTTAATTTTACATGTTTGAAAATAAATGTTTAAAATAAAATTAAATGTTTTGGGTATTAAAACATTCTAAAGCAAAAAAGTTTTTCAGGTAATAAAATAATACAAGAATCCATGAAAATCTACTTTATTCTGAATTCCAGCATATTTTATAATGAAGGGCAAAAAAATAAAACCTCTTTAAATGATTCTGGTAAGAAGAATATAACTGCTACAGGAAACCAATTAAGAAAAATGTTCCCCACACTCAAGCAATACACACAGAAAGGCAGAGAGAGGATCAGTAACATCTCATTCATGGGAGCTTAGAATGTCACAAGCTAGAAGAGACTGAACACTTAGCCCAAAGATCATATTTTTTTTTACAGATGGGGAAATTGAGGGCTAAATAGTGGAATTGATTTGACCAAAGTCACATCCTGAGATAAAATCAGAGACTATTTCACTGAAAAGTAAACAGGGAATAAGGAATTCACCTGTGGTTTCATAAATATAAAGAGAGGTCCTGCAAGTTCCTCTACCCAAGCTGATCAGTACCTTCTTTGTACTTTATAATTTGACTAGAATTTAGGAGGAAGAGAGAAGGGTGCTTACATAAGGAAATCAGCATAATGATAATTGTCAGTCCTTGAGAAATGTCTCAGATTAAGAGCCCTAAACCACTTGAAGTTAGCCTTCAATTGAGTTCCATTTGGAAAATGAAGAGGAAGGAACTTGTCATAATTCTTTCAAAAACCATAGGTGGGAGTAGCCTAGAAGAAATTTTTATTTTTTAAGGATTATCTTATGAATGGCTTTGGGTTTTACATTACAATCAGTTAATAAGCAGCTATTAAGCAGCTAATAAGTACAAAATTCTATATTATATTCTATATTTCAGAGATTGAATTAAAAGAAAGTCACCGCCCTGAAGGAGCTTATTTTCTTTTCAAGGGTTACAATAGGATCAATGATAAATACATCTAGAATATCTTTAAAACAAAAATTAAGTTATTTATTGGGTATAGCACTATAAAGTAGGGAAATTAGGGAAAACTCCCTGGAGAGAGAAAATATAAGATGCAAAGATGAGATTAGAACACCATTCTAGACCCAAAGGACAGACTAAGCAAAATCATGCAGGCAGGAGATGTTATATAATATTGGGTAACAGCAAATAAGCCAGTTTGGATGAGACATGGATTACATGAAGAACTGTAATAAATATGTAATAAAACTAGAAATAATTCTATTAAAAAAGCTTCATATTCCAAGCAATAGAGTTTATTTTATGCTGGAAGTTATGAGGATTGCCTGAAGCTTGCAAAGCAGGGAAGTCATATTTTCAGATGAATACTACAGAAATAGAAATATCTTAACTTGGAGAGGAAGAAATTTGGTCCATGGAGATCAATTAGGGAGCCTATTCTTATAGACATTTTAAAACAGATCACCCATTACATCCATCTCCTCAAAGAGCTTCTCTTGAAGAAAAGAAAAAAAGTTAAGTAAAACCAATTAACAGAGAGATCTAGTTCTGGGAATGGAAGGGATTGCAGAAGCTATCTTGTCCAACTCCTTCCTCTTACAAATAATGAAACTGGGACCCAGAAAAATTAAGGGATCTGTCTAAGGTCAAACAAGTAGTAAACAGAAGAGGCAAGATTTCAATTCAGATCTTTGAGCCTAGATTCAGTACTTTCCCCACTGGACTAAGCTCTACCCTATGTGTCTTTAACTTTCCAAGAAAAGGAGAAAGGTGCATTTCCCTTTGCATTTTCCAGGGAGAATAATTACAGTGTTTGGTTTCATTTTTGTGTCTTTTTTGTTTAGCTTACTATGTACAAAAATGCATAGTGTATTTTCCCTAGTTCTGTTAAATGCATACTTTTTCAGTTCATATAAGGTTTCCTGAGTTTCTCTGAATGCTTCCTATTCATTAGTTCTTTCAGCATAATAATATTCATTATGTTTCTATGACATAAATTTTCAGCCATGTTTCCTTCAATGGGCCTACATTCTTTCAGTTTTTTTCCCTACCACAAAAAGTACAACTATGAAAAGTTTGTTATATATATATATATATATATATATATATATATATATATATATATATATATATATATATTGAACCTTTCTTTCTATCATTGACTTCCTTAGGGCATATGACTGATAGCATTCTTCAAAGGAAAGAAGCCAGAGTTAGAAAGTTCAGCCTATGGGGAGGCAATGAGGAAGTTTTTTATTCTATGTATAGCAGTCTGAATAACATTAGTCAAGAACCATTGCCTGAGGAGAAGTCATCAGGCTCAACTGACTCAGATTCAAGTGTTTCTACTGTATTCCCTAAATTTCTTCCCCTGTTTTAAATGTACCTTTCTCCTGAGGATTGCTCCAGATAAATGAGACTGTTGGAGCAAAGAAAGTCAGGAAATAATAATTATTGTGTGCTGAATGTTGAACCTGAGGCAGGGCCTATTGATATTGATATTGATAAGAAGCCTAATCTTTGCCTTCTGATAAAGTGCAATAGGGCTAGGGTAAAAAAAAGAAGCTCATTTTAAAAAGACCTCAAAAAACAAAAAAAAAATCATTAGAAAGCAAATTATCATTAAATGTCATTCTCTTTTCAATTGGTAGAATTGGCTCTTGGAATGGTCAGGAGAAGGTTTCCATTCCAAATCAGAACAAGGTGCGATTGAATCTGAGCAACCTCTACTAGTGAATCTGGATGAGCTAGAGAGACACAGGCAGATTTCACTGTTCACATATGTACTTTATCTGCACATATAGTAGTATAGGAAAATGATCAGGATAAGAGATGTCAGTCAGATGGACTGGCAGAGGATTGATACATCTATATAACACTCTCAGATGCATGAAGTTCTTACCTCTCAGAAGCCCTGTAAAATAAGTTCAACTAAACAGTATAAGAATGGGGTGGAGGGGAGTTGAAGGAGAATGGGTCAGTGGATAGCAGCCTAAGTCAACAGTGATACTGCAAAGCCCCAAAAAAGCTATGAATTCTTAGGTGGCAATAAAAGATAGAATGTGTTCATATTGTCAGATCATATTTGTGTTATTAATACTATAATAACAGTAATAATAGGCATTAATAGAGCACTTAAAAGTTTGTAAAGTGTTTTAGATACATAGCACAATTTTGACACATAACCAGATTTCCTATTATGGGGGCACACATTATTAAGACTTGATTTATAGAGAAAACTTCCCCTATCTTATAGGTAGGAGCAGCCTGCTTCCATTTTAGTCAGAAAAGTCATTATTTTTTTCTCTCTGTTGCTATCAAGGGCTGAAGTTTTCATTCACCTATAGCACAAGATTCATCACTCAAGAAATTGACATGGGGTTTTGAGCATATTTGATTTATTCTTCTGTCTTATAGGGATAGGGATTAGATTCCCAGAGCAAGAAACTGGAACCATGGAAACCTTGGAAGTGGATTCCAGGCTCAATATTGCTGCTACCTTATTTTTCCTCTCTCCATTGCTTGAGTGTATCACCTTTTCTACACTCACATAATCACCATCCAGTTTCATTTAAGTATCACATCACAATTGAAAACAGATATGGCTAATAGCCTTCTACATGGTCTTTCTCCATCCTGCTTCTCCTACTTCAAACAATCTTCCACATAACTACCAGACTAAATCAGATAGCCACATCATTCTCTTGACAAAAACATTCATTGCCTCTATTATCATTTGGAATTTGAAGTTCTTCACAATATATCCCTAAACTAGCTTTCTGTATTTATTACACATTCCTACTAATACAGGCTTCATTGTAGCTATAGTGACTTGCTGACTCATATGTGGATTCCATGTTCTGTTTCTAGAACCTTGAATAGGTTGTCATTCATTCATGAAACAGGTTGACATACATTCCTGGGATGCATACCCTGCTCACTTCAGGATCTTAAATTCCCTTGTCCTTTTCTGCTTATCTATTGCTTGTATGTCCCAGAAAACAAAAGCAAGAAAAAGAACAGACTCTTGAATTTATTTTGTCTATATGTATGCATATATGCATATATATATTATATATGCATGTCTCTCTATAAATGTATATATATATATGTACTGTGTATATGTGATAAGTATATACCATATATACTTTGCAACATATACACATATACACACACTCTCTCTCTCTTTATATATAAAGAGAGAGAGAGAGAGATCTCCAAATCTGTGTACCTTAGGTTACGCTCCTATTATCTCACTTCCATTTACCTTCAAAGTCAAAGTCAAAAGTGATGTTTATGAACCCTAAGCATTATAAATTATTCAGAGGAAAAATTTGAATCCTGATCTCATCTCTTGTTAAATATTACTATTGACTTGATGTTTTGAAATTTTACTATCACACAAAACGTTATTAATACAAAGTAAATAGTCACCTATCACATAGAATAGCACTTCCTGTCATTACAAATATGTATATTTCTTAAGAATAACTATGTAGGAATATTTTTTATTGTACTGCCCTACATATTTTGTACTAGACTGCTTCTTGTCTTAGTTTTCCCTAATTCAGACTGAATCTAGTTAGTTATATATGCTCCATCCTCGGCCTGATTTCAGCTTCCAAATCATACATAGCATTTCTCCCAGATGTAATAATATTGGCTGACACATGCATACAACAAACAGCCCAGTTCATATCTGTATCCCTAATTAAAACCCCAGAGAAAATTCATTTTCTCTAGGAAATCTTCCTTCCTAAGTTCAACCACAATCAAAAGCCCTCTCTTCTGTAAGTCTATAGTACTTGTATTTCTAACTTGGAAACCAGTCTTTTTTTATTTTTCTGTCACTTCCACAGTATCTATTGCAGTGTATCATCACCATGCCATAAAATTGATTTACTTCTGTTTACATTATCTCAGGAAGATTCTGAAGATCACCTGGCAAGTTAAGTAACAGGCACTGGGGTCCTTTCCCAACCTGAACTGCCAAGCATTCAAATCCTAATATAGAGAGCACAACTCTGATGGCTTGGTCACATTGTTCAAAAGAAAAGTTTATATTTCTCTAAAAGACTACTTTATGGAGAAATCACAGAAGTAAAAAATCCACATGGAGTTCAGAAGAAATGATATAAGAACACTCTCAAGGTCTCTCTGAAGAACACTGGAATTTAGTGTAAGACATGAGAGACAATGACTCAGGATTATCCATCATATCACACTCAAATCCAAAAAGGTCTCTATGTTCTTTAAGAAAAATGTAATTTCAGCAGCTCAAAAGATATGTGAAAAGAGTAAACTGAGAGACATCTCCACTCCAAATGTTCATGTGGACTATTTGTGTCCAACCTGTGGTATAACCTTCTAAGCTTCTATTGGTCTAATCTACCATAGTAGGAGATACTGTATTTTGAGTCCAATGAGTCCAACCTAGTGATGTTATTTTGGTCCTTTGTGTATTAAGGACAAGCATCTAATGCAATGAACAACTTGGAGTAGATTTAGAGATGTACTGACTAATACTAGCAAAACTATCATGTCTGACTTATTTGAAAAGTAGAAAAAGACTACTGCAAATTATAATACCAAAAATATAATGGGTATAGGATGCATTTCTGGAGCTCAGACTCCAGAGTTTTAGCAGGAGTGGGATGTGTGTGTGTGTGTGTGTGTGTGTGTGTGCGCACACATGAGTGTATATGTGTATGTATATAGGTTTATACATGTGCATATATATATATTAGTCTCATGTAACTTAAAGATTTATCTGATACTTAGGGAATAAAGATGCATTCTGGTATACAATAATGAAATGAAATTACTATATGAACTATTGTTTTCCCTAAAATGAAATGTTTATAGATACATGACGAAATTTTATAGAACAAACTACATTGCAAATCTTTAATTTATATGATCATTAATAAATTAAATTAATAATAAATTGATAGGTCAATTTTTAATGCTGGTTTTAGGATTCTATATCTTTGCTGTGACTATACTCTGTTCTGCAATAAAGTCAATGCACCTTTTGTGAATGATTCCTTCTTTCTCATTGTTTCTAACAATTGCCACCCATTGTTCATTTATTGAATTAATAATGATGTATCATCTAGAAGTCTTGAGGGGGAGAAAGTTATAAAGACACCCTAGATATTATTAAAAAAATCTTGGGAGGAAAGTTTTTCAGGCACATAAATATGGAAACAGATATTAGATAAATAATTTCCAGATGAAATATTTAATTTGATATTGATTTTAAGAAAATGTATGGGAGTAGGAGAAAAGAGATTATTTTATCACCTACAAAGAAGACTGTGTACTTCACCCTTCTTGGAATTTCAATATCACATTCTGACTATATTTCATCCTGAGTTTACTGTGCACAGCCAGTTAGCTACAACCGTATATTTCTGCCAAGTTATTTTTGTATACTTGTCTTGTTTCCTATATAATAGAAGGTTTATACTTCTGAAGGGGTTCAAATAGCATAACTTTAGAATGAATACTTACAGACCCCCACCCAGTAACTGTAAATAAGTTCATGCAAAGCTCATATATATCTAACAAATAATCTTAATTTCCTTTTGTTTTTCTTTCCCTTTATTTTTTAAACAAATAATTCTTAAGATAATAATATAAAAGAGGGCTTACAGCAATTTCCTTGCTATGTTATCTACAAAGGCAAAAGGAATGGAGATTGGTCACTGATCATTAAATCTTCTTATAATCTTCTAAAACACAAGAGATGATTCCTTTAACCCTATTAACCTAGCACATTTAGTTAAGTGTATTTCAATGAAGAGCATACATCTCCTAATCACATGAAAAATGCTCTTTTTTTAAAACAAGTTGTACAATGGAACTGAGGGTATTTTAAACCTCTATCCTTTATGTAGAAAATATGCAAAATTTACTTCTCCCAGGTATTTTCTTGGCATGGTCACAAAATATTGGCACAATGGGCAAGGCAATCCTTCAAGTAGTTAGTCATCAATTTTCATATGAAGTCAAGATGTTATTACTTTTTTTAATTTATGCATTTTGTTTTGTTTTGTTAACATAATATTTTATTTTCCCCAATTACATGTGAAGCTAGTTTTCAATATTCATTTTTGTAAAATTTTGTTCCAAATATTTTTCCTTCCCTCTCTTCCCTCCTCCTTCCCAAGACAATCTGATAAGATTATACCTGTACAATCATGTTAAAATATTTCCATATTAGTCAGGTTGTGAAAGAATCAGATCCAAATGGAAAATCCATAAGAAGAAACAAAAAACAAATCTTAAAAGTGCTTTGATCTGCATTCAGATTCCATAATACTTTTCTCTGGATATGGATAGCAATTTCCTTCACAGGTCGTTTAGAATTGTATTTAAACACTATATTGCTGAGAAGAACTAACTATATACTTTTCAATCTGCACACACTGTGTTACTGTTAACTCTGTACAATATTCTTCTGGTTCTGCTCCCTTAATATCACTTCAGGTAAATCCAAGTTTAACTTGTTCAACCATTCCCAATTGATGGCCATACCATCAATTTCCAATTCTTTGCTACCATAAAAAGAGATGATATAATTTTTTTTATACCTGTGAATCTTTCCCATTTTTATGATCTCTTTAGAATACAGACCTAGTAGTGGCATTGCAGATCAAAGGATATGTGCAGTATTATTACCCTTTGCACATGTTTCCAAATTGTGCTCCAGTATTGTACAACGATTTCATGTTGGCGTACTTGCCTGGGAGAGTGGATGATGCTCTCGAGTTTTCCCAGTCAACAATATACTAACACCAAACAATGTGTCCTTGCTCCAATACCTTTTAGCATGATGTTTTCAGCCATGCTATCAAATGCCTTCACTGAGGATAAATATGGCCTCTAGGTCAGCTGCCACACTAATGGAAAATTCTACAACTTGAAAAGGCTACAAGCCAGGACCAAAGTGGAGGGAATCTTCCATTTGCAGATGATTGTGCACTCAATACAGCCTCTGAAGCTGAGATGCTACAAAGTATGGATCAATTCTTTGTTGCTTGTGGTAATTTTGGTTTAATAATAATATAAAAATCACAGATGCTCCATCAGCCAGCACTACACCATCCACCTCTAGAAGCAGTGATTACAGCAAATGGAGCAGTTTTGAGTATCATGGAAAAGTTCACTCACCTTGACAGTGGCCTTTCCAGGGAGGTACACATTGACAATGAGTTTGACACACACAATGCCAGAGAGAGCTCAGTATTTGGGAAACTAGAAAAGAAAGTGTGGGAGAGAAGAGGTATTAGACTGACAACCAAACTGAACGTCTATAGAATCGTTGTGTTTATTTCATTGCTATACACCTGTGAAACCTGGATAGTCTACCAGCACCATGACAGGAAATTGAATGGCTTCCATTTAAATTGGCATAGGATGATTCTGAAGACCACTTGGCAGTAGAAGATACCAGACTCTGATGTCTTTTCCCAAGCATTCCTTCCTACCTAGCATTCCAACTTTATTACAGAGAGTGCAACTATGATAGACTGGATCCGTTGTTAGAAAGTCACACATACGCTTGCCCAAAAAAACTATGTTATGGGGAACTCACACAGGGCAAATGCTTACAAGGATGTCAGCAGAAGAAATACTGAGACATCCTAAAGGTCTCATTGAAGAAATTCAGAATTTATTGTACAGTTTAGGAGACACTGACACAGGAATACCCAGCATGGCATGCCCTCATCACTGAGGGTTCTGCACTCTAGAAGGAAGGCAGAATTGAACTCAAAGGAAAAAACTCAAAGGAAACATGATATATGCAAGTTTAGAAAACCAATCCCAGGTGCTCACATGGACTATTTGTGCCCAGGCTGTGTTAGAGCATTCTGAACTCATATTGGTCAGATCAGCCACAGTCAGACACACTGTAATTTGTCTCAAACATAGTAATGTCACTTTGGTCTTCTTTAATAATAAAGGACAAGTACCAACCAACCAACTAATCAACCAACCATAATGGTTGCATCATTTCACAACTCCACCAAAATGCATTCATATCCAAGTTTTCCCAATCCTCTCCAATATTTATAATTTCACTTTTTTGTCATATTAACCACATCTGATAGGTGTGAGGTAGTAGAACCTCCAAGATGATTTAATTTCATCTCTTGAATCAATAGTGATTTATATCATTTTTTCATATGACTATATAGCACTTTAATTTCTTCATCTAAAAACGGCCTAGTCATATCCTTTGATATGACTTACATTCTTACAAATTTGACTAAGGCAGATGGAATGAGACATGTACTATATACAAAATAACAGCAATGTTACAGGATGATCAATGTTGTGAATAACTTAGGGAACTCTGAAGGACTTATGATAAAAAATATTAGCTATTCCAAATACAGAGTTGATGATGTCTGAACACAGATTGAAGCATACTTTTTTAACTTTATTTTCTTGATAATTCTCTTACTTTGGGCGGGGCAGGTTTATGTTACAACCTGACTACTGGGATAATACTTTTTTCATGGGGGTGGCTAGGTGGCATACTGGATAGAGCACTGGCCATGGAGTCAGGAGTACCTGAGTTCAAATCCAGCCTCAGACACTTAATAATTTCCTAGCTGTGTGGCCTTGGGCAAACCACTTAAGCCCATTGCCTTGCAAAAAAAACCCTAAAAAATGCATATTTTTTCATGACTATATTTTTAACCTATTTCAAACAGCTTGTTATTTCAGTGAGGGGAAAATGGGGTAGGTGGGAGGAAGGAAGAGAATTAGAAGCTCAAGGTTTTAAATGTAAATGTTGAAACTTGTTTTTACATGTAACCAGTGGGATAAAATAAAAATACAAATTTTTAAAGTTAAAAATAATATAAAATAATAAATTTGATTTGTTTTCTCTCTCTATATATGTGTGTGTATGTGTGTGTGTGTGCGTGTGTATTAGAAATGAGGACTTTGTCAGAAACATTGTCTGTAAAATTTATTTTCCAGATTTCTATGTTGCATTGATTTTGTTTGTGTAAAAACTTTTAAATTTAATTTAATCAAAATTATCCTTTTGCATTTCATAATGTTGTCTATTTATTCTTTAGTCAGAAATTCTTTCTCTTTTCATAGATCTTCCAGAGAAACTGTTCCTTGCTCTCATAATTGGCCTATGTTATACTATTTATGTCTAAATCCTGTACCCATTTCAACTTTACTTTGGTATAAGTTATGATATGTTGGTCTATGCCTAGTATCTGCCATTCGATTTGCCTCTTTCCTCACTAGCTGTCATTTTCCTTTGCATTTATTTTTATTAATTCCCTTGATATCTTTTGTTCTTCCAGATGAATTTTGTTATTGTTTTATCTTCCTCTATAACAATTTGCTTTCATATTCACTGTTTTTACTTTATGGACAGCAAGACAGGTGATGACTAATGGAAAAAAGAACAATAATCTGGAGGGCATTGAGACTGGATTCTATTTCTTATTCCAGTTCCAATGAACTTGAAAGGGTAGGTTTTTTTTTTAAAACCAATTCATACTTCTCTAAAGGGAGTCCTATTTCCTATACTTCCGAGGTGTTAGAAAGTTAATATTTTCTTCCAAAATCTCAGTTTCATACTTGCAGATTGAACAAAGCAGTTTTTAAAATACAATTAGTCTAAGAAATATTTCCCTTGACTTTAATTTTTACCTTTATTTTCTGTCTTCTTAGTCTTTTGATTTTCTATCTTTACTACTCTCATGACCCTTTCCTATATCTATGATCAAACACTGGCCTTGTCACTAAGCCCGGAATGTATTCTTTCCTTATCTCTATGTTCCATAGAACTTTCTCTTTCTTTATCATATACACCAAATTCCACCTTCAAGGGGATGCATTCCTGATTTCCCCAACTGTTAGTATTGACACTCTCAACAGAAATTGAATTTAACTACCTTATATTTATTCTTTCTATATTTTTCCTATATAAAGCTATTTATGAGTATATCATCCCCTACAATAGAAGGCAAACTCCCTGAGAACAAGGATTGTTTCATTCTTTCTATTTCTATCATCTAGCAGAGTACCTGTCACTTAGAAGCTATTTAACAAATTCTATGGATTCTGCATTCACATATGTCTTTTTTTAAATTAATTTTTATTAAAGATATTATCTGAGTTTTACAATTTTCCCCCCAATTTTACTTCCCTCCCCCCACCCCTCCACAGAAAGCAATCTGTCAGTCTTTACTTTGTTTCCATGTTGTACCTTGATCCAAACTGGGTGTGATGAGAGAGAAATCATATCCTTACAGGAGAGACAAGAAGTCTAAGAGGTAACAAGATCATACAATAAGATATCTGTGTTTTTCTAAATTGAAGGGAATAGTCCTTGTTCAAACTCCACAGCTCCTTATCTGGATACAGATGGCACTCTCCTTTGCAGACAGCCCAAAATTGCTCCCAATTGTTGCACTGATGGGACGAGCGAGTCCTTCAAGGTTGATCATCACTTCCATGTTGCTGTTAGGGTGTACAGTGTTCTTCTGGTTCTGCTTATCTCACTCAGCATCAGTTCATGGAAATCCCTCCAGGCTTCCCTGAAATCCCATCCTTCCTGGTTTCTAATAGAACAATAGTGTTCCTTCCATGACATACATATACCACAGTTTGCTAAGCAATTCCCCAAGTGAAGGACATTTACTTGATTTCCAATTCTTTGCCATCACAAACAGGGCTGCTATAAATATTTTTGTACAAGTAATCACATCTGTCTTTTGCTTATCACTCTTGTAATAGTCTACCACTCTTGGGTCTTGATATCCATCACTTCTGAGTGCACATTTACTGGTTTTTACAATCACCTTCTCTGCCTCTGTGGGCAAATTTCCCTCATAACAATTACTCATTTTTGTTTTGAGATCTGAGAAGCACTAAAAGATGAGAGTCAATGTTATATGTAGATGCCTCTGAGTTCATAAAATTATTTCCTTTATGAGTTAAAATTCGTTGGGTTGAATGTTCACATGATATATGGAAAAAGTTACAAAAGAGCAATAGAGTAAAAGACATTAAAAGAAAAATGATGCAAAAATAGAATTAGCACTAAAGTATGGATGACCCATGTGCTCCTAAAGTTTGCTTCTGATGTCAAGCATAAGCAAGGGAAGCAACCTGGGTCAACCCACAATGGATGAACTCCTGGAAGGTTTAACATCATACAGAATGGATGGACATTTATGAATTGTAATATACAACTAAAGAGGGAATACCTCCATAGATGAGATCCATTTTTTATTATTACAAATCTGATTAATTTATTTTTGCATCACATAACTGTAGTATTCATAGAAATCTCAAAACAAACCAAAAACTAATTATTTCTGGATAATTCAGGACCATTTCTCATATTCCTTATGGGGGGGCGGGATTTGGCATTCATTATTAAGATCTATCCAGGGCAAGGCAAGAAGGGAAATAAAGAAAAATTAAATATAGTTAAAATAATTACTTTTAGAAGATAAGATTTTTTTAAAAATAAAGAATAAAGGGACAATGCCCAACATGAGATTTTGAATTATATGTCAATCTATAATATCTCTATCTAGTTACCAAAAATAATGGTTCATTTTGTTAAAAATCAGTCCATTTAGGTAGGTATTTTCATAAACTTAACATAACCAAAGGCATAAATATGTCATCATGCATAGAAGTGACTTTAAGTTTCTTGAATTCATGGCAGTAAAATTTAAATTGTTAAAGATCCTATCAAGTGCAATAAAACTGAAACAAATCATCTTAGGGTTAGAAATTTGGAATAAACTAATGATCTATTGTCCAGGGATGAGCCTAAATTTAAATTTACCACCAGAAGTTTGGACATCAAGGGATGAATTATGTGAACCACAATAATTTATGAAATCTTTCATTTAAGCAAAGAAGGTCATTATAGGTTCTATGGAGAGATCATAAGTAGAAATATTGAACCAGGTGTAATTATTCTACATAGAGGGAATTATTGTGATATTGGCAAAAGTATATTCCAGAAAAAAAAAAAAACGAGCTTACCTTACATAAAACTTTCAAAAATGAAAGTTGTGTTTTTTTTAAAAATTTTTGCTTTTTGCTTTCAAAGAAAGATGGTTAAGAAAAAGAGAACTCAATATGCCTTTCTAAGGAGATCTAGATGAAAGGAACAAAGGATGAAGGAACTATGACAGTAAATAATATAGTACATGGCAAGAGAGAAAAAGTGTGGGCGTGAGGAGCTGTTTCAGAACAGAGAATTACAATATACTGTAACTTTATTAAACATTTCCTGTGTGTAGAGCTAAATTTATATGATAAGAGCCCCTGTCCTCATGGGGCTTATATTCTATGAAGGAAATAAAATATCAACATGTATAGCTATACTATGTAATATTTCATGGTTAGTGCATCAGAGAGGTATAAAACACTTCTGCAGGAAACCTGAGAGGGAGAAAGCTGCCTCTAGGGACTTACTACAAGCTAAGCACCACAGTTGTATTACTTGTGTGAGTTCCAATTTATTTTAGATGGTAAGTTATTTCAGATGTTTAGAGTGGGGAAATCACTTCTTTTTAAGGTAACCAAAATTTTATAGCACTTATTTACTTCACTTCCCCTCCCTTTCTTGGCTTTTAAGTAATCCATATATTTGAAATAAATCTTTTTTTATTTCTTTGTTTTGAGGGGATTTCCCTTTCTGACATACCAAAAATTTCCCATAGGACTTGTGAAAGCTGGGCAAGATAATGGCTGAATACCAGGATCTTTTTTGCAATTGTGTCCTCCCCTACTTCTTGGGGGTAGGAGAGAAAGAGAAGAGGTATCAGATCTCTTCAAATTTCTCACTGATATAAAGTATTCAGTCTTATAAATGAAAATGCTTAAATAAATTGATGCCACAAAGTCAAAAATTATTGTACAAATATTTTCCTATGAATATTGTGACAAGAGCTCATGCGAGCTTTTTTGACTGATAGCATCATACCATTTAGGCTCATGTATTTATGTTTGTTTGTTTTCCCCCAAGGGAAATGAACAAAATGTAAGTTCCTTGAAAACAAATTATTTTAATAATAATAATAATAACAATAACAATATATATTGCTTTAAGGTTTACGAGATTTTACAAATATCTCATTTTATCCTCACAACAACACTGTGCTATTATTATCTGTACAGGTGAGAAAACTTAAACAAAATTTAAGTTTCTTGCCATGGGTCACCAGCTATTAAAAGTCTGAGGAAGGATTTGAACTTAGGTCCTTATTTACTTCAGGTAAGTCATGCCACATAGCTACTGTTGTTTGCCATTGTTATTGCTAGGACATGGAGACAGATAAGTGGTTCAGTAAATAGAATAGTGGACCTGGAGTCGAGAAGACCTGAGTTTAAAGCTGACCTCAAATATACCCTAATTATGTGACCCTGACCTAGTCACTTACCCTCTGTTTGCCTTAATCCAGTGGAGAAGGAAATGGCAAACCACTTGAGTATCTTGCCAAGAAAACCCCAAGAACAGAATTGGTTTGCTATGGTCCAACAGGGGTCATGAAAAGACATAATAATAATAAAAGGAAGAGCCTAGTACATATAATTAAATGCTTCTTTAATTATTGAACCAAACTCAAAGCAGGTTTTAAAGAATACATGGATTGCAGACAATTCTACAATTATTACAATACCTAGTAAACGAAACTAAAAACAAACAAACAAAAATCTAAAACCCTTATTCGCTTTATGAAGAAACCAGTGAAGATAATCCAGTCCATAGAAAAATGCTAGGTTTAAAAAACTAAACAGAATGATATTAGCTGTTCCATTTCAGTTTTCATCTGATTCCAATGGAAACAGCACTAATTTGAGCAAATGTATACTTCTTTAACAAGTCAATTTTAGTGGTTTAAGAAATGCTTTGTAGACTTTGATTGTTTTTATTTTTCAAATCAAACCATACAGCTGCAGTCCCATAGAGAAGACTGAGCTCCACCACACAAGGTGGTTAAACAGCTTATGAATTAAGCTCCATATAAGCAAATTTCTTTGTAAGTAATTTATATTGTATGGTAAACTTGTATCCAACTAGAACAGCAAATTAAAACATTAATCACATCTGCAAAATTTAGGACCATGTGCATAGAGAAAAAATATTAGGGAAATACATTTTCTTGTATTGCTGAAATAAATATTCCACATATGGAAGCCAGTCTAATCCTTCTCATTATAGTGTGGATGAAGATGAACATTAAGCCCATATAACATTTCTTTCTGAATTAGTCGATAGCTCATTTTAGTAGGTAGCACATATTTCCTAACCTGAAATGCCTGTGTTCAATCAGATTTGCAGGGCTTTTTCCCCCCTTTTCTGCTTTGGTTTTTCATCACTGTTTAGGTAACCACTGTGATTGTTTCATACTGATGAGGTGGCAAAACAGTCACAAGCTTTCTTCTCTGCATTAAGCAAGGTTTTAGCCACAGAAAACTAACTTGCCCTAAGTCAGTTTTCAGACCTTCTTTCACCTCTCCAACCAAATCAGGTCACTTTAAAAATATTTGAATCAACTGTCCTTGTTCTCAAGTAGATTTTTAATTTAGCTGCTTTCCAAGAAATATCTTGGATTTATTTTCTTTACAAACATCAGTGAGAGTGGGACCCAAGTTCTTAATGGCTTGAATTCACCATGGGGCCTGATTGGACATGAGAGCCAGGTTATGTGAGAATTTGCTTCTTCCAGTAGTGTAACAACAGACACTACCCAAGGAAGACAAGGAGAAATGCGTCCTTTGCAACTGTGACTATCAGCAGGAAGTAGACAACAGCTGCATCTATATGAACAAGATCACCTATAAGGTGGGTGAACTGACCCAGATAATTTTAACCATGTTTCAGGGTCTTTTATGTGTTCACTGACCCCAACTGTGACCACCCTAGAAAAAATGACATAAACCCTCTCACAGCCCTCCCTGTTTCCTTCCCCCCATACCTCACCCCACACACATGTTCCTAAAAAAGCATTTTATTTTGAGAGGAAAAATCAATGACTCTTCTAAAGATACCTTTTTTTTCTCCTACTCAGTATTCAAGTAGATCTGCAATGGGAAGAGTATTCTGTCTAATAATGAAAGTTGCAATTTGCATTCTGGTTACCAGAACTCTGGATTCCCTGTCTGCCCATAAGGTGTCCTAAAGTAATGAGCACTTTTCTACTTTCTATTGATATTGTGAAGCTAACCCTGAAGGACATGGACTCTTCACTAGTTACTTGTCCTCCTTATACATTTTCCATTTTAACCATAAGTGTTACTTTAATGACATCTTCTGCTCCATGTTGTTGAAAAGCTGTATAATGTATATATTTTGTTTCTCTTGACCAGATTTCTCATTGGCACTAAACTATTTTTCTAGCATCTTGCATCTCTTGCTTTAGTTTCCCAGAGATAAATTGTTTAATGATCAATTTAGAAAAGCTTATAGAATGATAATCCCCCAAATCCAGTCATGCTCTCTCACAAGATGGTCTCTGTATGAACTTTTTAAAATAGAATTGCATAAAAATAAGTTTAAATTTAGCCTTATGAACTAAAATGGAAAACAAACAATTTCATTGGTATAACCCTATCAAGACAAGTTAGTACCTTCTCTTCAAGTTAATTAGTTGTATGGAACAAAGAGAAGTCAAGCTATTTGCTCAGGGTCACACTTCCAATATGAGTCAGAGACAGCATTTGAACTCTTCATAACCAGTTCTCTCTAGATCACCTCACACCACCTCTCAAAAACATCCAATTCTAAGCAATTCAAATTCAAATCAGTTCTAGATTTGAGTGAAATGTGAAAAATCCTCTTTTAAGCATTAGCCTATTTTTTTCTTTGTATCTAATGGGGGGGGGCAGGATACATTAATAGAGGCCTAAGCTATCACTATGACAAAAGGTGATACCACAAAAACATCAGTTTTTGGAATATTTTCTAATGCTGGATATTTTTAAATGTCTTTTGAATTCTTCCTGTAACTATACAAAGAAGGCTATAGCATTTTGGTTCTTTCTAGTTATCAAAAAGAGAAATAAATAAAACTAGAAACTAAAAAATGCTTTTTTCTTTGATTTATTGTGATTTTACCTATATATGCTTCCTCCAATAATGTAGATAGAAATCCATCCATACTGTTTTATACTAACTTTTGTCAATATCATCCCATAAAAATGAAAACAGTGGTTTTATCCAACATATTGAGAGTTTCCTCTAGACCTCTAGATGCTATATAAGATATAAAAAGATTTAAATAGCAGTAAAAATATATGTCAATTTCTACCACTATATATCATATAGCATGCCAAAAGAGCATGGCATAAGTTTATCCTTTGAGCTGAAGGTTCTATTCTATTTTTATCAGAAATATTAGATATTTCTGAAAGTTTTAGTTCATATTCCTGCCACAGTTGAACACTCTTCAAAGGAAAATGTGAAGAAAAATATTCACTGCATATTGAAATATATAAAGATTTTTAAAATGAATTTTTCTGCAAAAAAATTCTTCCTAAACCTTCTTTACCTCCAAGAAATAGCAGACAAAGCGTTATATACCTTATCAGTTTGTAGCCATTTACACCCCCTCCCAACACATGGGTGTTCAATCTTGTAGATCTTCTGGGCCACATCACCAAACAAAAACACTAAGTGCTGCATATATAATTTAATTTTTATTTATGACTACAATCTAAGCCATATTACCAGTGGTATAATAATAAAAAATGCAATAATGTCACCTGAATGGACTTTGGGAGCTACATGTGACCTACAGGTCATGGGTTGAATAGACCTGCCCTAAAAGAATACTGGACTCCAACTATGTAACACAAGCTTTGATAGCTGAAACTATCTTATCTTGTTTGAATTATATTCTCATGTTGCTTGCTACCCAGGCATCTCTACACTTATGCAACACCCCATTCCTCAATTTTTTTTTTAATGTTGTTTCCTTTCTATTATATTCCAAGCTTCTTGAGATTGTCCCTATGCTTCTGACTTGAATTTGTATCTTCTGTGTTTAATGTGGTATCAGGAACACAGTAAATATTTAATAAATACTTAAAGTTTAAACTCTCTATTCTGTACAGTTTAATGTTCTTTTTAATTTTATTTCTAATTATCTTCATAATAAAATTAATTGAAATAATATTTAAAATTTACAGGACACAAAATCTACATTAAATTATCAATACTTTAATACATGTATATAATTAAAAATACAAGCAAAAGAGATAGAAAGTGAAATCACATTTAAAATAATTTCAGAATGTATGAATTATTTGTAGTCTATTAAAACATATATAGGAACTAGAAATATATATATATATATATATATATATATATATATACATATATATATATATATATATATTCAAAAAAAAACTTCATCTTTCAAGAATGTCCTGGTTATGCAAGATTGTTTTGGGTACTCCATTTCTAGTATAATCCTCTATTTTTTTCTCCTCTTCTTTTTCTTCCTTTTCTTCCTCATTCTTCTTCACAACCCTTTATGTAACCCATCGCTCATACAATTACTCTAATTGAAAAAGAAAAGACCCATATATCCAATATACAGAGAAAAGTAAAACAAATTCTTATATTCTCCTTATCTGAACATTTATATCTCATTCATCTTAAGCTCATCACTCTTTGGTGAGAAGGTAGATATGATGCTTAACTATAGGTCCTCTGGAATTTGGGTTGATCTTGGTTTAGATCAAAATTTCATAAGTCTTTTAAAGTTGATTTTCTTTAGAAAATTATCATTGTATAAATTGTTCTCTGGTTCTGTTCAATATACTCCAAATAATTTTATTCAGATCTTACCAGGTTACCCTGAAATAATCCCTTTCATAATTTTTTACAGCATAATAATATTCCATTACATTCACATACTAGTATTTGTTTTGGCAATCCATAAATGTTGGACGAATTTTTGCTACAAGAAGAGATGTTATATATTTGTGTGTGTGTGTGTGTGTGTGTGTACAATGTTTTCCAGACCAAATCATGGTTTCATCAATAATGTAGTTTCTTTCAGAACTCCTAAAGACTATCCAACAATTATAACTCCCCCCCCATTCTTGACCCATCTTTATCTATCAGATACGTGAAAGGTATAAACTCAGTTGCCTTAATTTGCATTTCTCTAGTTATGAATGATGAGAAGTACTTTTTTGAATGATTGTTATTGTTTTTTCCCCTTGAAAGCTGCAAGTTTCTACTTTTTGATCATTTATCATCAAGGGAATGCTCTATTATTATAAATTTAAATATTTTTGCATTGAGTTAGAAATTAAACTGTTATCAGAGGAATTGGCTGCAAAGATTTCATACCCACCTACTCTAGTTAAGTTCGCCCTTTCTAATTTTAACTTCTTTTTGTGAAAAACATTTAAATTATATATATATATATATATATATATATATATATATATATATATATATTCAAAATTCTCTATCCATTGTCTGGTCATGAATTCTTACCTTAGACATAGTTGTGGAAATTATTTTTTTGCCTTTTGTCTTATAAGTGTGATATAAATTTCTATATGTAAGTGATGTATCCAATGAAAGCATATCGTATCAATAATTTTTTCAACTGCTTAGGTCTGCCTTCATTTTAATAGAGTGTTTTATACAGGTTTTAAAAAATATATAGAAGTATTTTTCTAGTTGCTGCAAGTGTCTTACTACATAGACTACAAATAATTCCTATATTCTGGAGTAATTTTAAATGAGATTTCACTTTCCATCACTTTTTGTTATTTTTTTCAGCAATGTATGTAATAGTATTGAAAATTTATATAGATTTATTTTATATCTTGCAAATTGTATATTATTTCAATTATTTTGGCTTATTTTTGCTTCCTATAAAATGATTCTATCATCAGCAAAAAAAGAGAATTTTGTTTCTTATTGGTATATTTTTATTCTTTTTCTTTTTTCTTGTTCTATTGCTATAACTGTCATTTCTATTACTATATCAAATAACATCATAACACTACTGGAAAAATCTCTAGCCTTTTGATTATTGTAGTATTTTCATGTTAGCTAGCTATTACTTATCATATTAAATAAAGATCTACTATTCCTAAGCTTTCTTGTTGTTGGGGATTTTGTTAGCAGAAATTGATCTTGTGTTTTGTTAAAATCTTATCTAACATCTATTCAAAGAATTATTTTAATAAATTTTGTTATTATTATATTATTAATATTATTTTCCTTTGTTGAACCTATCCAGTACGGAAGGAATAAATGTAGCTTCATTACAATCTTTCTAAAATGCTATTGTCTCCTTGCTTATATATTTTTTATTTTTGTAATTTTATTTGAAGCAATGGGGTCAAGTGACTTGCCCAAGGTCACACAGCTAGGCAATTATTAACTCAGGTCCGCCTGACACCAGGGCTGGTGCTCTATCCACTGCACCACCTAGCTGCCACCTTACACATGAGAATTTTATTAAGTCTATCACATTGACACAAAATTAAAAGACCAATGCATAAAAACAATATTATTGTTGCTATTATTCAGTCATTTCTATTGAGTTCAAGTTTTTGTGACCCCATTTAAAGATTGGGTTTGTTTTTTTATTTTTTTGGCAAAGATACTGGAGTTTGCCATTTCCTTCTCCAGCTCATTTTACAGATGAAGAACCGACACATTCAGGTTACTCAGAGTCACATAGATTAAAAGAAAAACAATAATACTGAAACATAGCCGCTGTATGTATGTGTGTGTCTCATTCTCTCTGCCTCCATCTCTATCTCTGTCTGTGTCTCTTCTTTGTCTCTGTCTCTGTCTTTGTCTCTGTCTCTCTTGCTTTCTTTCTCTTTCTCTCTGTCTCTCTCTCTCTCTGTCTGTGTCTGTCTCTATCTCTCTATCTCTTTGGGCCCCCTTTTGGGATTCACTTAAACTTATTCATTTTTTTTCAATTTTGAATTATTTAAATTATTTGCTTCTTTTACCTTGGGTATTTCATGTTTTTAATATATAGGCATATATGCCATTTGATCTTATACTAATGGTATATTGTTGGAAAATATTTTCTTAATATTTAACCATCAGTTGTGAATACTATTCCATTTTTACATAATTTGGTTTTTCTCTCCTTTTAATTAGGCTAATTAAATAATTTGCCACCAAAATAATCATGGTAGACAAAAAGAACAAGTTCAAGTTCTTTGGAATCACAGACCCCTTGACTCCTGCTTTTTCAGTTCAGATTTCATAGCCATTTCAGGCTTCTTGGTAGTTATTTGATTTTAGATCATTTTTTTCTGCTAAGTTTTTTTGAACAACCTAGTCTTTGCTATAAACCTTTTTAATTTTCCCTTTTGGAATGTCAAATTACAAATATTTTAATATCAATTATATGTTGATATTTTTAATTAAAAAAAGCTTTTCCAATTTGGATTTCTTCTTATGTATTTAGTTTTATTTATTTGCTTGTTCTTTTGTGTGTCTCTTTTCTAGTTTTTGAATTTTTTTTAAGTTGCATTCCCACTTCATTGATCTGCTCTGTCTTTCCTGTGTTGACGAAAGCATTAGGTAAGTGAATTTTATTCCTTGGGACTTCTTTAGCTGAATACCCAAAGTTAGAGTATGTCATCATGCTTTCATTTTCTTTGATGATATTTTGTATTGTTTGAATAATTGTTCTTTGATTCACCAATTATTTATGATTAAATTATTTAGTCAATAAATAAATGAATGTTTTAATATTCTTCAAAGTTCCTTTATTAAATGAAAATTTCATTTCCTTATGGTCAGTAAAGGATGTTTTTAATATTAGCTCTCCTTTTCTAAATTTAGTAGTGAATTTATACCCCAAAATAATCAATTTTTCAATATAAACCATGCACCATTAATTATATATTTTATATATATGTATAACATTTATTTAATCCTTTTTTACCATCAATAACCTCCAGTGATTTCATATATATATATATATAATATATATATATATATATATATATTATATATATATATATATAGATCTATTTCACCTCTAGACCCTACATTAGCCCCTCCCCCATCTTTGTCCATCAATAATCATTTGTTTTTACTACTTGGTTCCATTCTAATCTCACTTTCATAATCTATCCTTTGATGATGGATTTTATTTTACTTGTAACTTCTGTTATTGTTACTGCCCTCTCTTATAAGCCCCTCTCCTTCTTCTCCTCTTTTTTTCCCATTGAGTTTAATATATTTTACACCAAAAGCCTTCTATGTGTAAGGGGGTATAAGTGTATTATTGCTTCCTTTGTCTAGATGACATTAATTTATATTTGTGGAATGTTTGTCCCTCCAAGCCCTTCATGGAAATTTTTTTTGGTGAAGGTCAGGGATAGTGTAATGATTTTTAGCATTTCTTAACAGCTTGTAGAATTGCTGTTCCTTTTTAGAAATATTAATTTTTAAGCAGACAAATCTTGGGTAATGCTATTCATACATTATTCTACTCTGTCTACCCTCTTTGTAATTCTTTTCTTTGTAATCTATTCCACCCAACATTATATTTTGTGTATCTTGTATCATTTTTTCTAAGTATTCTTGAAATCCTTGTGTCAAAGTCATTATTTTCTTTGACATTCTATTTGCACTTGTAGATTTATTTGATTTTTTAGGTTTATCTCTTAAACTTTTATCAATCTGTATCATTTCTTCACAGTATTGCACATTTTATTCTGCTTATTCATATATCCATTCTTAGTTTCTGGATCAGGTCTTTGTGTTTATGACACACTCTGCTCCTTTCTGTATTCTTGGATGGTATTGGAAGATGGTTTGGTAATAGCAGTTCTATACAAGGAGCAAGCTTCTTCCTGCAAGGTATAGACAATTCATCCGGATAGGGATAAAGGCTAAGAACTTTTGTTACCTGGTACATTTGAGAACACTCTAGACTAAATGGTTTTCCCACTTCCAAATGTGGGAAAAATTATTAATTAAGAATTTGGAAGACTTCTTCATTTACCTCTTGAAGAATCCAAGAGGATCCATTATATTTCTATGTCAATTAGGACAACTCATCCCTGGTCTTTGGCCTTAGTTTTTCATTCTGTTTTGTTTCATGCTTTTTATGAATCATTTAGCCATACTGACCTACTTATTACTTCTTGAACAAAATAATCCTTCAATGTCAGTGCCTTTACACTGGAGATACTGTACTTTTAGAACTCACCTGGATCCTTTCATAATCAGCTCACATGCCATTTTTACATAGGATCTCTTCTAATCTCCTCAGCTACTAGATTTTTGTCTTCCAAGGTTATCTACAGTATATTCTGCATATGATACATAAATATTTATGTTGTCTGCATCTTGACGGAATTTTTGCCTTTCTCTTTAGCAACTAAGTATTAAATACCTGCTTTTTAGATGATTGACTGAATGCATCTCTATTCTTTTCTAGGTTGGTCCTACATCAACTAATTTAATATGTTACAAGGACTATGCTCAAACTATTTTGTTTGGTGGGAACTTCCAGAGTGGATGCTTTGCCTACATACTTTTTGAGAACTCAAGGTCAACTCCATGACTCCAATAAGGTATACCAGTAGATTTGGGGGGACTATTTTTTTATAAAATGTGAAATATATTTATCCATAGAATTAGGATACCTACATGGAAATTACAAAAAATTAAGATGGATGAAAATAATTTAAGTCTAGATATACATCTAATTCTGAATAATAGTGCATCCCTAATTCAAAACTGATTAAAATCTGAATTTAATATTGTAAAAATGACTGCACTATTGCAAATTAATGTTACAATGATAAATTCTTATTAGTTAGCTTTGACCAAGCAGCATTAAGTTAATGCTTCCTAACATCCTATTTTTAAAATAAACCAAAATAATTATTAAATTTGTATATATTTAAAACAGACACTGTGGTCACCAAAGGGATGCCATTTGTTTATTCAATAAAGTTTCACCGTGAACTTGATTTACAGAGGTGGATGTGAATAGATTCGGAAAGGTCAACCTGCAATGAAAAACTATAGATCTATTCCTGTAGTGTTTCTCTAAATGAACTTCAATGAAGAAAAGACATGTTCATCATCTTCCTTAGCTTTGAGATTCAGATCAGTAATCTGTGTGATGACAAGGTTAAGATGATGAGTTTTCAAGGTGCTGAAATTTTATTTAATTAACGAATATATAATATTTCATTTTTTATTTCTTCAACGCATGTGAGGTGAGATTTAGGATATGGAGCAAGTTTAATTGTAGTGTCCACTATTTTCAAAGGATGTTCTTAAAGCTTTCCTTGTCTTTCAATGTTTATTTGTTGTTTAGGGCAAGGTGATTTTTTCTCCCCTCAAATGACTTTATTTATAGAACATTTTTATTACTCTCTGGTGACAAATGCAATGAGCTCTGTTATCATTGCAGGATGATAATAGACATGTCCTATCTCCTAGCTGTATATACACTCATTAGGCATGAATGCATTTATTCAGAACATATATTTAGAGCTTGAAGTCAAAAGTAAACAAAGAAATGGAATGAATGAAGCAGAAGCTACCGAATAAAGACCTGAATGTGAACTATAATACCCAAGTAGAGGAAACAGTGACAAATTGCCCTTCTGAAAAATTGGAGCATACTTCAATTCTTCTCATTTTTGTAGTCTCCCTCCATGTCCACCCCAAACTTCTGAAATTCCAGATTGACTAGAAGAGCAAATTGGGGCATGGAATGGATTTCTTTAGGTTTACTGGCTGTAGTGTTAGGCTGCAAGGTATGCTAGTAATTTAGCACCAGGGACGCTAATGAAGAAATTAAATCACTTGCCTTTTTCTTGTCTCATCCTTAAAGAGGTTGCATTTTTGTGCTGACAGTGCATGGCTGATAAAATAGCAATTTTTGAAAAGCTTGCTCATTTAGCTCGCCTCAGAACCCCTGCTGACATCACTGACATTTTCTCCAAATATGCAAATACTGTAAGTCACTTCCTAAGATGCATGCATATATTTCCAAAAATGTTATTATTTTATGATCAACTAGGCATAAATGCAGAGGCAGACTAGTTTTTCTGGCTTTGTAATGCCACACTCATGAAATGACTTCTTTCTTTTTTTTAAATGAGGTTTGGGAGGAATCTGTCACAGCCTCATAGATCTTTAAAGGTGAGTTATTCCTTTTGTATAGAGTGGGGGTTATTTTAAGGCTTTCCCATTATATAAACATAAAAATTGGAGGTAAAAGCCCATGAGCTCAGCAAACTTAAATACCTTGGCGACAATGGCAATATTATTGTTAAACTAGACACACAACTTTTGAAATACAGTGCAGATGCAGTAGGCATGAATACTATCTTATTTAAATGTCTGTATTAAGCACAACCACTCTCTGCTAAAAATGGGGAAAAAACAAACAAGTCATATTCATCAAAGTAATTGTGTAGGTACTTTCAGTACCAAAATGCCTAGAATGAAGGATTGAACTGCTAACGGCAGCAGTGACAGCCATGAATCATGGTAGGCTACTTCGGGGCCTTTACCACCATAAAACAAAAGATGTAGATGAAAAATGCTGCAATTAAGTGATTTGATTTCTGCCCCCTTTTTCCTACTGCATTCGTGCATGGCTGCACAGCAAAGATTGATGGGAAAAATTACTCTACGTGATCCCTGACAGAGCCTTGGAACAATTCTATAAGGGGGAAACATACAAATCAAACCAGCTTTCTTGTATTCAAACAAAATAATACATATAAAGCAAATACTTTAGCCTATATCCAAAGCACCAAGATTTGCATGTACACATAAATTGTGGAGAAATGCTCTGCTATCAAAATCAAACTCGTGGATTTTCCAGCTAGTTGCGTAATACTGATATTTGTTTAAA
Organism: Macrotis lagotis; assembly: GCF_037893015.1. Classification (NCBI taxonomy): domain Eukaryota; kingdom Metazoa; phylum Chordata; class Mammalia; order Peramelemorphia; family Peramelidae; genus Macrotis; species Macrotis lagotis. The sequence continues at coordinate 94,884,698 of NC_133662.1, read as the reverse complement.
TAAATATTCAATCAGCACTGCCGGGTGGCATCCTCAATATGTTTGTGGAGAGAGAACAAATTACAGATCCCCTTTTGTGGGAATGAAACATTCTTGTTTTTTATATCAATAAATTATTAATGAAAATACTCAAAATAAGATAATACAAGATTTCACTGACTATTCAAATTCCCTGTCATTATCGTCATTTAGAGAGATGCTTTTTAATGGGTGTTCACAACTCAGTTGGGGTCCTGGATACAAAAGATTTCTATTTGAATATGAGGGAACATTTTTATTATGGTTGCAGTGTACTTCTGAGATGATGTAAACTTGCAACTTTCCTTAGATAAAACAAACAAGTATGGCTGCTGCAGGACATGGAGGACTCATGCCATTATAGTGTAGAGTGGAATTATCTGAGATTTTTTTTACCCCTTGAAAGGCAGGGAAAGACCACCCAGGTTCAACCTACTGTAAGAAATGTGCACTTGATTAAACTTGAATGTATACAATAGAACCAATTCCCTGCAAAAAAAATGTGGGGAGATTTGATTCTATTATGTGCAATGAGGCTGCATTTGATCTGACCAGAACAGAAGTGGTCAGTTTCAAAAAAATTTTTCTTACTATTTTCTTACATAGTATTACATCCCAAATCTACCATATGTTTATCTTTGAAGCCCTGAAACAGTTAAAATACCAAGTTTCTTGTATATCTATACACTATTCAGAGTCTTAAATTTCAGAATGGATTTCTGTTTATCAGGGAATTTTTAAATTCTGCTTACCACACCTTTTTAACTCAAACACTAAGATTCTATTATGGCATCTCTGGAAGTCCCCAGAAAGAAAATGTTGTGTGTTCCATTTACTCATATAGTACATCATGGAATAACAGATTCGGAAGAAATATTAGCAAGCCTCTATCAAGAGCTCACAGAAAATGACATAGAATGAGATTTTTTTAACTTGATAACATTTGAAAGCTTCTTCCATATCAATGTATTATAAAAGAAAGACACCTGTACTATAGGAGATTCAGGCTCTAGTCTTCATTAGTTACTTCTACCACTAATTTGCAGCTTAGCCTTAGACAAATCTCAACCTCTATAGGCTTTCCAATGTTCACATATGAAAAAGAGTTGTAAATGGTTCCTACATCTCTTACACATGAAAATTTTACAAACATTTATTTGGTTACTATCATTTTATTATTGTTATTAAGTATTATTTATAGAATTATGTTCACCTAATTTGTAAGAGCATTAACATCATAAATCATTAGCTCTTTCCCATTGGGTCAGCAATCATCTAGTCCAATTTTCAACTGAATTCAAACTTTTCTCTATTAAATATCTCTAAGTAAGTGGTCATCAAGCTTTCATGGAAAATTCATAATATTTTTGATAGTATCTAACATCCATAACATTTCCTTAAAATGAGGTTAAATTTGACTCACTATAACTATACCAATCAAATCTAATTCTCCTGTGCAAAAATTTGCTTATTATATACCATATACCAGAAATTACATACCAGAATATCTTCATATCTCATAAATGTGTAAAAAATATGTAAACACATTTTTAAATTAAACACTTATTTAAAAACATTTATTTTGAGTTTTTGCAAGGCAATGGGGTTAAGTGACTTACCCAAGGTCACAGAGCTAGGCGATTATTAAGTGAAAGAGGTTGGATTTGAACTTAGATCCTCCTGACTCCAAGGCTGGTGCTCTATCCACTGTATAATCTAGCTGCCCCTGAATTCATTGTTTTCAAATATCTGCCCCTTAAATTCTAGAATTTTAGTAATTGGATTAAAAAAAATCAAATCTCCCAGTAATCTCTGGATCAAATATGCCCTTACTGCATTATCAGCACATCAAACAAGACCAACAATATATAATATTCCATACCCATAATGTCCCTCCTTGTTGCTTCTTCAAAGAAGGAACTAATTTAGTTTTCATATTTCTCCTTTGGGAATCAAGTTTTACCATTAAAATATCATGCATGGTATTCAATTTTAATCACTTCTTGAGTTCTTTACATTTATATTGCTGTTAGGTTTGTAAATAGTTTTACCATTTTGCACTGTCAATTTATATCAGTTTATGTATATCATTTCATGTTTCTCTCTAGTCATCAAAAGCATATACTGTAGTTTTAGCCATTCCCCAGCTGCTAAGCATCTAATTAATTTATTTTCAGTTCTTTAGGTACTAAAAAGCATTGGTGTATATGAAGATTTTCTTTTTATTTTTTACTACCTAGCAGGAGAAACTAAGTCAAAGTAGAACTAAGTCATTTTCAAATTATCTCCAAAATGATTATGGCAATTCTTCTGTCTAACAATAGTATATGAGTACTTCCACAATGTATCCAATACTGAGTATTCCCATTTTTGTTACCTTTGCAAAGTTTCTATTTTTCTCATTATATAAGAATGATTTGGAGGAATTTGGAGAAAACCAAATTTTCTTTGGTTGATTGACAACAGTTTGTTATTCTTTTTTAAGAAAATTGCTTGGGCATACTATTTGAACATATCTTTAGTAGAATATTTTTGGTTTTCTAGAAGACATTAATAGAAATATATCTTAGATATCAGAGATTCCTGTCAGCAATTCTAACAGATTTTCCCACAAGTTTGTTTCTTCTTTTATTTCAAATTTGTTTCTGCAAAAGCATTTAAAATTCTTATAATTAAAAATATCAGTTCACCTTTTGTAATCCCTTCTATCTCTTGTTTGGTTAAAATTTCTTCCCCTAACCATGGCTATGAAAGGTATCCAATATGGTTAATGTTTTTCATGGTATGACCTTTAATATTCAGGTCAGATATTCATTTTTATCCTTGTGGTATATAGTGAATACTCATATTGTATATATTATAAAGTGTCAAACTAAACCTAATTTATGTCAAATGACTTCAAAAAGGGTGTTCTCTATATTTTCAAGTTCATCAATCATTGGAATATTAAGTTCAATTGCTTCTATTTTTTCCTTATTTAGTCTCTTCTCCTGATCTAATTTTCACTTTTAAGTAGTTACAAATACTTTTGGTAATTATTTATTTATTTATAAAATAACAAGGACTGAAAGTTCTATTCATTCTTCATCCTTTAAAAACATCATTATTTCCCTTGCCTTCTCTGGAACTGATACTTTATCACAATATTATATATTTATGTGTATGTTTTTAAAACTGAACTCAGTCAAGCTATGTTGTGATTATAATAAAGTAATGCTTATTATTTGTAAGCATGTGGAAAGAGAATTTTCTTCAAAATTTAATACTAAAATATGACTACAATATCTTTAAAGTTTTCAGAGTTATGGAGGGCACAAAAACTCTTTTAGATAGGTAGGAATGGATATTATTTTGCCTATTTTACATACTAAAAAAAAAACAGAAGCCCAGAGTGGCTAAGAAAATAAAACTACAAAAGGACATGGAACAATCAATGTCTGCTGATGTCAGGTCTAATATTTCCCCTCTGCCCCCACTATATTGTAATCTCTTTTTTAAGGAAAATGAATAAAATACTCTGAAAGGTTCCAAAGGAGTTTTGCACATAACTATCTGGATAAAAGCAGAGAGCCCCATCCCTCTTTAAGATTATTTCAAAATACAGTAAGAGCAATATTGTATGATGATCCACTGTTATTGACTTAGTTCTTCTTGGCAATAAAATAATCTAAGACAATTCCAAAGGATCCATAATGGAAAATGTTATCTATATCCAAGGAAAAGACTATGGAGGCTGAATGTAGATCAAAGCATACTACTTTCACTTTTTTTGGTAGCTTTTCCCTTTTATTCTTTTGTTCTTCTTTCACAACATGACAAATGTGGAAATGTGTTTACATAATTGCACATGTATAACCAAATGTAAGTTTCAACCTTGTTGGGAGGAGGGAGAAAAAAATTGAAATTCAAAATCTTATAAAAAATGAAGGCTGAAAACTATATTCACATTGTAATTGGAAAAAGTAAAATACTATTTACCCCAAAAATAAAATTTAAAAATAATAGGTTTATTTTTTTTATTAAACTTAAGACTAATTTTGCTTTTTCAAGGAATAATTGCTCCCTGACAATCAAAACTTTTAAAAGTGAGATTCTATTCTATTAAATCTAAATCTTATGTAAACAACATTTGCATATTGATATATATACATATATGCATATATATGTTGCTAACATGAAATCAAGGTTCTAAAAATAATTTTATTAGTAAAATATATGTTTATTCATTATATGTGTGAATGTATTTTAATATGCATAGTTATACAAGAGACAATGTGGACATATATTTATAGGAGTCCAAAATTTTTTGGTCTGTTTTGATTACTATAACTTTGTTTAGAATTTCTACTTTTTCAAGAAATTGTTCACTATTTATACTATTTCATTCTTTAAATGAAATTTTTCACAAAAGACTATGAATGTACACATATGAGAGGATGTAAAATCATTGCTAAATTCTACATATATAATATAATATATCATATTTGTTTATAATACACATATCCTCAAAAAGTATAGTATTTAATGGAAGTGAGAATAATTTCCACAAATCTTAAAATTATACAAAAAGCCACATAAACAAATTAGAGGGCAAATATTTTAAGAAAAATCATAAATAACTATATTTTATATGTGGGGGAAAAAGTGAACCAAAAGAAAAATAGCCAGTCACAATGTGTGGTCAAATAAACAGAAGGAAAAACAATTATTCATTTTTAATGGGGTTCTTTATTCACCTTAAGATATTAATATATTGGTCATACAGAAATATCCTGAAATACTTTGGTAAAAAACAAAAAAAGGAAGAAAGATTCTAGATTTTTAACTTAAAATCTTATCATTTAGCAATGAATTCTAAATCATTCATTTTGAAGAGAATCCATTGCTGGTTGGAAGTAAATATACTGTTGATATGAAGCACTAGTACTGCTGCATTCAGGATCCATTAATCACCTTTATAGGGGGTACAAGCAACACCATCTACCCCTGGAATTTTTTATATCATCTTGACTTTGTACTCAGAAATATATTAACTAGAGAAACATGAAAAATCATCAGATTAAGACAACGAAGTATAGAAGATAGGTAAATGAAATAAGTAACATTAATCCAAGAAGAATGGAAGGAAGGTAATATGGAAAGATAAATTTGCTAAGATTCAGAAAACCTGGGTTCTAGTCTCTCAGATCTGACAGTTAATGGCTATATGACATTGAGCAAACCATATCATTTTATTTTGTTTGTTTTTCCCTACCTCTAAAATGGGTATTCTTACATTTGCTCTAAAATGGCTCCTTTCTGGGTTATTGAGAGCATCAAATGAAAGAGCCTACATAATTTATGGAATGAAGCTTCTTGAATGCAGTTACAGATTTACATTTGTCTCTAGTACTTGTTAGATAACAGGAGCTTAATAAAAGCTAATTGATTGAGAAATATCAAATATTACTTTTAGAACCCCAAAAGAACATTCAAAAATTGGATAATATTATTGTAATTTTTATATAAGATAAAAACAGAATAAGTCATCTCATGTTGCATTATTAAAACAATAATCAAAACAAAGACGCAACAACAAAAGACCTCTAGTTGAGAGATTAACAAAAGATTGTTTATTTTTCAGTACATTAAAAGGAAAAAAGAAATTCTATTTTTTATAACCTGAAATAGCACATAGGAATATTATTTAAGGTGAAAAAAAATCAGCAAACAAGATAGATATCCATAAAAGTTAAGGAAAAGCTAAATGAATTATGTTATGTGAAAGCAATGCCATCTTACTATGCCATAAGAAATGATTATGAAAAAGAGGCATGGAAAGGCCTTTATGAAGTAATGCAAAGTGAAGTAAGCAGAACCAGAAAAGCAATAAACAAAATTAGTACAGTGCTTTAAATGGAAAGACCACTATCAAAAATAAAACAATTGAAATGTAATGAGCAAGGTTTACCCCAAGAATAAGACATGATAAAATACCTCTCTATTCATTTCTTTAAAGAGGTTAGAACCATAGATGTGAGATCCTGTATATAACTTAAGAAATTTTCTCATTTATTAGTTTTGTTTAAAATTTTTCCTTTCTTTTAAAAACAAATTCATTATAACTGATTGGATGGAATGATAAAGTAGGAAGAGAGATATAGTGGGATAGATTCACAAAAATGCAAACCATTAATAAAATTTATTTTTAACAAAAATATTACAATATTCCTGTAACATCATTCAGAAATAATCCAGTAACTTCAGTAAGCAATTTAAGTATTACAATAAAGATAAAGGAAAAGTGACAAAATATCAGACAATAATATGAAATAATAAAGTCTTAAATGTATGTACAATAATATCCTGATTAGTGCAAATAATGAATCCCATGAAGAGGTCATATAATTCAAATTCATACTGTATATTTTTATTTCTATTTGGCTGGAACCAATTATTATATTTCACATATAATTATAACTTCAAATAGTGTAAATTTGAATATTTTGACAATTTAATGGTATTATTTGCACTACTCAGGGCTTGGCTTATATTTCATCACTAAGTCAATTTAATTGAGAGTGAATTCATAACATATTGAATAGTTATTAAAACTATTCTCTGACCTCTGGAGCACATCTGGCTCTAAGTAATTTCCAATACCACTTTCTCCAAGAAATAATGACTCAATGCTTATCAAATAAAGGCTCTTCCTGGTGAAAAAGAAAGGAAGTTGGTCCACATAATGCCAAATCTTAAGCACTTCAGTAGAGATGCAATGTTTAATCATTAACTATAATTAGAATTAGAAAGGAGAATACATATAACATTGGTTGCTGATTGGCAAAACTATAATTTTCAAGACCATTAAAGCATTTGTTTCCTATTTTAGTTCTACTTTTGAAATTATCATGAGCAATCAAGGAGCATCAAGTAAAAAATATTCTTAATCAGGTGAAATACAGCAAATTTATTTACTAAAACAGTAACATATATAACCTAATGTCCAGTACTAAGCAGACTGAGATTATTTCTACACGAGATCTATATTGATTCAAAGTCTTTGCATACAGAGAAGTTTCAAGAGGGTCAGAAAAAGTTCAATCATTTACCAGATAAAAGAGGAATCATTCACATTAGAGAACACATAAAGAAAGTAACACTAGTTCTCATTTATTTTAGAAATAATTATAAGAGCAAGAAGAATGGCTCAAATTCATGTAACACTAAAATTCACAAGTGCTTTATATATAGTCAAATTAAAATTTGCATTTTAGATCTTCTAGACCATGAGGAATACTGCAAAAAATTCAATTATTTAACACAAATTATGACCCAGTCTTTTATATTTCAATCCCTCTCCCTTTAACCCCCATGCCCAGAAGTAAATAAAATTTATTGGAAGAATTTCAGAGAATGTGACTTCAATCTTTTGTGAGATGAACAGTAGTTTTTCTCAAGAATCAAAATTTTGATTCAGCCAAGGGACAGGGGAGATACGAATTAAATGAAGTCACCCTGAAGTCCATTTTTTCCAAGCCATAATGTCTCAAAAGTTATAATATAAAGGCTCTTGCTGGTAAAAAATGAAACTGGCAACATAATAGGAAATCTTAAGCAGCATTTTGTCAACAGTAATTTGAATGGGACTGTCATCTGGGAGATAAGAGATTAGAAAGTGATCTAGGCAGGGACATGAAGAAATTAAGGATAACAAATTGACTAGAGAAGCACAAGTTCTTAAATAATGTTAAAAGATTTTAAGGAAGACATTAAGTATATGACAGGAAAGGGAATTTTGATTATGGATATACAGAAGGATAGGCACACAGGATAAATGGAATGGAAAGCATTGTTAAGTTGTAATCTTTACCATTAGAGTAAGTACCCATAGCAAGAAGATTAGTCATGTAAATACATAAGTATGTGTTGTATATGTGTGCATTCCTCTTTCTTTCAAGTATATGTGTGTGTGAATGTGTGTGTGAGTGCAGTGTTTGTTTTTTCATATATGTAAATGTATACATGGAATATACTTTCCTCATCTTAAAACCTAAAATCAGTGGTAACATATATTTCATTAGAGTCTGGGAAATGTCTACAATAGACACAAATGACTATTTTTCTATCTTCCAAAATAATCAAATTATTTGAAAACAATTTTACTTTTCTGAAAATTAACAGAAACTACTAAAGATAAAAGGGATATTATAAATCTTAGTTGATAGAAATGACAGAATCTTAAGAGATAATACTTGCCCTTACCTCCTTAAATATTATCTGCATATTGTTATTGAAGTCCTCTGAACTAGTATCAAACCACCACTTTTTAAAGGTCCCCAATAACTGATATATGTATATACCATCAAAGAAATTATGAAAGATAGATTAAATATATTTGTAATGCCTATCTATATATCTTTCTCTCTCTTTCTATATATCTAATGATATATGTGTATCTATCTACCTATTTGTCTAAAATGATAAAGGGTCGCTATGTACAAAAAAGTTCAATATATTTTTCAATTGCAAATTCTATGCATTACCCCTGTCCCAAAGTCAGCACATGTTATCAGACCTGCTATATTTTAGGACCAAGCTTACTAACTTTAAGAATAATACCGAAGTAATTTCCCAATCATGTTGCTTATGTTTAGTGGAATCATACTAGGAAGGACAGAGGCTATTTGAATTTTCTTTTTGAACATCCAGTTTATCAGTTTTCACATGACAAGGCTGGAAAACAGCCCTGGAAACAACTGAGTCACCCAATATCTCCAGAGAACATTTAAACTTGTGCTTTTTAAAGGATTGCAGCAAGTGAATGACAGTCCTTTGAAATTACTGAGGACAAAACTATTCACATTTCCTGTGAAAGCACTCAACGACAGGTCTGGCATAATGCATGTCAGTGTCCACTGAACCAACATTAGTGAGGAGACTGAGCATAGAAAAAAATAGAAACAATAGCAGATTGGTGATATCTCACTTGGAAAAAGTGAATAGGGATGCTATTTCCTTTTTGGCAGCTGAGCGGTGCTACTAGGAAACTAAGCAATCTCAGTTTTTCCCAGACATGAGTATTATCTGACTAAAGAAATATTTCTGCTTTGTGTCCTACATTAATCTAATTAAAGGATATTCATCAAGACAAATGAATGAGAGAAGAGTAAGCCTGCCTAATTTTTAAGATCTATTGACATTTTACAAGTCCCTATATCGACTTTCAAGGTTTTTCCTTTTTTCAAGATGACACCAATATTGATGAAAATTTGAATATATATATATATATATATGCATATACATATATATTCACTATCTATGTCACATCTGATATGGAAAATTTAAATTCTTCTTTCTTCAAGAGACAACATGTAACCACATTTAAGTGTCTACTTCTTCCCATGGGCATACAAAAAGAAAAACAGAAATGAAACAGTAAAAAGGTTTGCTTCTTACCAAATGATAGCTGATAAATATTTTTAAAAAAAGAAGTCTTTTGATGGTTTTTGGTAATAATGTGGGAGTGTTAAAAATGGGTTTGGAAGTTATGAAATGATACAGATTCTAACAGCTGGATTGGGGTCATGCGAGTATTTCAAGTGTAGGGGGAAACCTGTACAAATTTATAGAAGTGGGGAACAATGTTATATTCAGTCAACAGTAAGTAAATCTGTTTTCAATTACTAATAAATTAGAACATAGTGTGCTGTTAAAAGGCAGTGGTGTATCAAACTAAAAGAATAATGATTTTGTAAATGTAAGAATCATAATGGATTCACACTCAAACATATAGCAAGGCAGCTTGGCATAACTGTTGACATGTATCAGTGAGTGATGCTTCCACATCTGGAGTTCAAGGGGTGGGGGAAGTACTTGTCTACTTCACTTCTCTTTATTCCTTTGTCCCTCTTTCCTCTCCACATTACTCTGCATTCAGCAAATGTACATATATGTGTGTATAGTTATATACATATATCTGCATGTGTATAAGCATATATATATGTATATATACATATATATGCATGTATATATACATATATATGCATGTATATATACATATATATGTGTATATATATATATATATATATATATATATATATATATATATATATATATGCCAGGTGGTTATTTTAAGACTTTTCATGGAAAGTATCAAGGTAGTGGGTTGGGACAATGATGCATCAGCTGAATTAATTACTATCATCACTCTTCTAAAGAAAAAAAAAAACAAAGCAACTTCAGCATACTCAATCATTACAGGCAAGAAGAAAATGGGATAGCATAAAGTCAAATCTTGGTACAGACTCTATGCCAGGCAAAATAAAATTTTTCTGATTTTATACCTGCTTTGACATTGAAAACATTTAGCACATGTTTCATTCTTGGATTTGTCTTTTGAAAAAACTACAAAAGTACCTTCCCTCCCACCTCCCCACCTTCCACCCCAACTTCTTCCTTATTGATGACAAATAAAAATACAATATAAAAGATAACTGCTGAAGGCATTCTAAACCCTTATACCTGTTAATAAATAATATAATTTTAACTGATGACAAGAGACAAAACAAGATGGGAATAGTAAGTGCAAAAGACACCAAGTAAAACCTTTTTCCCTTGCATAAACAAGCACTGTAAATCACTAGACTTGATTTCATGTTATCTTATGATCAGTCAAATTCTGTTGCAAAATTTATGTGGAATTCCACACATTCTGAACATTTGCTGTTTTTCCACAGATTATAAGTGTTTCTCACTGTTCCATGTACCTTTCTGAGGCAAGTGCTTCTTATTTAAGAATTGCTGAGAGAACAAGGAAATCTGCAAAATAGCTAGATATAGGGAATGCTTTATATATTAAGTGGCTGCAGTAAATGGAGGAGAGGATTCTTGGTGTCACAATAGTTAACATAAGAATAGTTTCTTCAAGGTAGCCTAGCATAATAGGAGAAATGTTTCTAAATTGCATTATCCATTTCAAAGAGATTGACATCAGATCTAAAATAGCATATAATAAAAAAGATAATGATTACATATAACATAGAAATATAACATATAATGAATAATATACAATAAGGTATTATCTCTTAGAGACTGTGAGGATTATATGCATTAAGTTTATTATATATATATATTATATATATATTTAAATTATATGTTTCACTTATACATACATGCATACAGATATATATACACAATTACCCAGTGTCTACTTTGCCCTATAATTTATTTGTAATTGCAGGGAAGTTAAACAGTAATTACATTATTGTTGGAAAGCCATGCACCAACAAACTATACAATTAACTCAAGTTATACATTGATTAGGAAGAAATGGCTAACGTGGTGTCTCTCTGTTTTCCCCAGATTATTTCCCTTTTCTTTTATCTATTAATGCATCTATCTTTGGAGGATATCTTTCTCTACACATTACTTGGAGAACACAGTCCTATAGATCAATGCCCCACTTTTCACTACAGACCACCAAGTAACCTAACACAGCAAAAGGTGGGATGTGCTGAAGCAGCAGTTATTAGTGATTTTGTACATATATGTATGGAAGGGGGTAATAAGAACTTAATTCATTCAAGGAGCTTGGGGAATTCATTACACTGAAATTTCTTGACCCTAAAAGTAAGGTAAAGGCAACTTGCAAGGTAGAAATGAAAATGGCTGTTGTATTGTCACCTGCTTTCTGCTCACAAAAGGGAAAAATACTCCAACAATTTACTTGCCGCAAGAGATGCCATATATATATATATGTGTGTGTGTGTGTGTGTGTGTGTGTGTGTGTGTGTATACATATTTATAGATATATCTATATATGAGCATGTATATAAAGTATATGTATTTGTATGTAAACACCCATCACAAATATAGATACCTATGTACTATATATAATATACATGCCAAAAACACAGATATGTGACAAATAATGCATACATATCACTATTTATCCTAAACATATAAATACATATCATGAGTATGCATACATACACATTTCACAAACACACACACACATATATATATATGTATAAAAAAGATATGGTTTCAGATAAATCACAATACAAAAAATATACTATACACTTCCCCTTGAGAACATGATTCGAAAAAGAGAGATCAGAAATAGCAGTGGTCTTATGTTTCTAGCACACAAAACAGCAGAGAGATGATCACTTAGCTTTTGTTTTGGTTCCAATTCATTTTTTTTCAAGAAGTGTAATTAAAAACTGCATTAATTCCACCAATTATGGCCTCCAAGGGACCAGAAACCCCATGTTACTTTGTGATGGAACACAACTGAGCTGCAAACATCCATTTACCATTATAATACTCATTAATCCTGCCAAATACAACTCATTACGAGACTTCAAGGAAATCATCTCATAGGCAAACACAGCACAGAATCTATCTGTCACTGCATTCCTCACAGCACAAGTTGCAGAGGTGGAATTGTTCAATGTAACTAATTTATGAAGCTGCAAACTATGCATTTCATTTCTCATTGAAGCTCAGATGTTTCTAAGAAGAATCTTAGCCTAAATTGTACTAATATAACTTTCTTAAAGTAAATCATTCTAATTTTTTTATCCTGCTTTTATTTAAAACCAATACTAAAGATTCAACTTATAGCTCTCTTAACTTTTAACTTCTAGTTGTCACAGTCCCCATGATATTTCACCTAACTCACATTCATAGACAGTGCTGGAAGGATAACCAAGAAAACAGAGAATCAGAACCACCCCTTCTGCTTCTCCTTAGTAAGCAGAGACCATTCTTTTTTACCATGTGGCTGAATCCTCTTATATGTGTTGTTATCCTAATTAGAAGGTGTACTACATGAGTGCATAGACTGTATTTCTATTTTATTTATAATCCTAGTGCTTAACAGAATGCTTCTCACATAGTAAATTCTTAATAATATTTTTTGGCTAAATTTCATCAGATATTTAGAGTTTGAAAGGACCTTAAAGAACACTAGGTTCAAGGGTGGCTAGGTGGCTGAAGTGGATAAAGCACTGGCCCTGGAGTCAGGAGTGCCTGGGTTCAAATCTGGTCTCAAACACTTAATAATTGCCTAGCTGTGTGGCCTTGGGCAAGCCACTTAACCCCATTGCCCAGCAAAAATCTAAAAAAAAAAATTTAAAAAAAGAACACTAGGTTCAATTCTCTTCTTGTGCAGATGAACAAACTGAGTCTTGAAGAGACTAAGTGATTTTGAGTACAAAGTCATGTGGATAGTAAGTGGTACAATTGGACATTGAATCCAAGTCCTCTGAATCACAATATATCTATGTTGATTTCTCAAATTAAATGGACAATACTATGTTATTTGGACACTCGTCCAAATATTCTCTTGAAATAAAATTATAACGTACCTAATTATAACCACTGAAATACCTCTGGCTTTTTTCTTTATACATATTCTCTGGAGATGTAGCAGGATTCAATATAGTATAGTATAATATAAAGAAATGGACACTAACTGGATGACAATCATCAATTTAAATCTTGGCAAGGATGAATATTCAATCAGTTCAGTCATTTTTCAAATGTGTCCAATTCTTTGTGATTCTATTTGAGCTTTTCTTGGCTTAGAGTAGTTTGCCATTTCCTTCTCCAGTTCATTGTACAGATGAGGAAACTGAGGCAGGTAGTATTAAATGACTTTCCCAGGATCAGATAGCTAATAACTGTCCTTTTGTATACTCTGTATACAATCAATATTGAGTATAATATTGATTGTTGTTGTCTAAGGAAAAACAGTGGATAGTTTTATTACCTCAAAATTATACAAAAGAGGAAGCTTTTAATAACAGTATAAACAACTGCTTATTAATGGACACAGGGATGAAGATCTGTTTTGAAGGATGGAATAGGCACACATGAAATTATAGATGGTTGAATTGTTGGAAAATTAGTATAAAATGAATGTCTTTATTTAAAAAAATCAATGTAAATTATTGATTTACATATTTCAGATTAAAAAATCCCTATTATCTTTCATTCAAATTTGTTTTTGAATTTCCATTTATTTTCTTTTTTATCTATTCCTTTTTGTCTAAAATGTTTATTTATTCTTCTAATTACATGTAAAGATAGTTTTCAGCATTCATTTTTGTAAGGTTACGAGTTCTACATTTTTCTCTCTCACTCTCCTCCCTCCAATCCATCCCCACCCCCCTTGACAGAGAGTAATCTAATATAGGTTAAGCATGCACAAATCTATGCCTTTAAGTATTCTTAAGCCCTTTGTATGTGGAAAAAATGTCTACATGGAAATCTAAGATTGAAAAGTCCTCAGATAGAATGGCAATTGGGTTATTTTAAATAACCATTTGTTTTCAATTATAATTATAAAACTCAGAAAGTAACATGTTTTTGTGTGCATATATATGTATATATATATGTGTGTGTGTGTATATATATATTTATACATATATTTAGATAGATAGATAGACATATGAATTATCTATAAAGGATAATCCTATCTTATGATTTCACATATCCTGCCAGTTCTGAAAAAAGTTATTGATTTTTATTGATAAACAAAGAATATTATAAAATATGACTAACTGAAAAATTTTCAAGCCTCAGGCTCTGTTACCACCATGGCAAATCTTTATTATTTTTGAGGTACTAATCATTTACAAAAAAAGAGAGATTATTCATAATTCTACAATACCAAAATGAAAAAAATTAGTTGAAATATAGATGTCCTAATAATTATCTTCATCAAATTCCTAAATAATGTGTACTTAGAAGAATTAGGGATTTTATTAAAGTGAATAATAAATAAGTTTTAACTTAAGAATTTTCTTTCAAGTTTCAAATGCCAGAGAACATCTGAGAGGGAGGAAAGGAAATATTTTCTTTAAAATTCATCTAGAGGAACTTTGGAATAAACAGGTTCAAAGCATAGCTAGAGTTTTGACTCAGTGCTCTTAAATCTACCTACACACTCCATTTAAACCATTTCCATCAAACTTCCATTTCCTTCCTACCTGAGAAAAGCAGGGCTAGATGGAAAATGTATTGTAAGCTTTTTAAAGACAATCAATGAGTTATTCCTTAATTATTGTTTGCATTCCTTTTCATATATTTTTATTATATACACACACACATATATTTATTTATTTTTGTTTCTTTGTTTTTGAGGGTTTTGAGTTTTATAATTTGTCTCCTTCACTCCCTTCACTCCCCCTTCCCCCCATTAGAAAGTAATCTGATATAGGCTTTGCATTTGTAAGCATGCTAAATATAGATTGAAATTGGATTTTTTTTTGTGAGAGAAACAAATCCAAAAGGAAGACAGAAAACATTAGAGATAACAAAATATATATGTAAGAAAACTTTTAAAATTTGAAGGTACAAGTCATTCCCCAATTGATAAATTGTCAAAGGATATGAATAGTTTTCAAATGAAGAAATTAAAGCAATATATATATATATATATATATTGCTTTAATTTCTTCAAATACATATATATATATTATATATATATATATATATATATATATATATATATCAAAAATCATATGCAATAATGCATCCAGGACTTACAACCAAGATGGCAGAGAGAAGCCAGGTCCTGTGTTAAGCTCTCCTGATCTTCCCTCATAAACAATATGAAACAAACCTCTTAATGGAAGTCCTATGGACAAAACCCAGAAAGGGAAGCAAGAAAACCAGTAGGAACCTCAAAGTCTGTCTTAGAGGATTGGGGAATCCCCTAGCTTCTAGCACACCCTATTGGCCAGAAGGAGACATTACATGCAGTGAGAAAAGGCCCCAATACGTCCTACTAGCCACTTAATGATCAAAGCCTCCATCACCCCCTACTGGAAAGCAGGATATATTACACTCATTGAGTAAAGCCTCTAGGGAGCACAATATGAAACCTCTGTGAACCAGTGCCTCCCCCAACACAAGATCTTAGGGAAATAAAGAAAGGCCATTGAAAAATGTAGACCATAGAAAAGTTCCTAGAAGAAAAAGACCCTAATTCAGAGAGACACGTAGAACCCCTGAGGAGAATGTGATTTGGTCTCCATCACAGAAAGATTTCCTTGACAAAATCATGAAGGAGTTGGAAAATCAGTTGGAAAATTTGGGGAAAGAAACCCAAGAGGAAAATTAACAAGTTAGAACAAGAATACAAAACCTTGGAAAATACAATTGGAAAAATGCAAAAAGAAAATAAGTCTTTCAAAACCTCAAATGATACAAAAATAGAATTGACCAACTGGAAAAGGAGTTGAAAACAAGGCAAATGAAGAAAATTCTTCCCTGAAAGAAAGAATGGAGTCTATGGAAACAAATGACTTCATGAGACAACAAGAAATGGTTAAACAAAACAAAAATATTGAAAAAAAATAGAAGAAAATGTTAAATACCTCAAAAGCAAAACCACTTACCTGGAGAATAGATCAAGAAAAGATAATCTAAAATTTTTGGTCTTCTACAAAATATTCAAGAGGAAAAAAGCCTGGACTTAATATTACAGGATTTAGCTATAGAAAAACTGCCCTGATATCATGGAACCAGAGGTCAAAATAATTACTGAAAAAATACATCGATACCCTCCGGAAAGGGATCCCCAAAATGAAAACACCAAAAAATATTGTAGCTAAATTCCAAAAATATCAGATAAAAGAGAAAATCCTGCAAGCAGCCAGAAAGAAACAATTTAAATACCAAGGAGTCACAATAAGGATTACACAGGAGCTGGCAGCATCAACAATAAGAGATCAAAGGGCCTGGAATATAACATTCCTAAAAGCAAGGGAGTTTGAAATGTATCCAAGAATCCAAAATCCAGCAAAACTGACTCTTTACTTCCAATACAAAAGATGGACATTTAAGGAAATGGAGATTTCCAACTTTTCCTAATGAAAAAAGAAAAACAAAGTGGGGTGGCTAGGTGGCATAGTGGATAAAGCATCAGCCTTGGAGTAAGGAGTACCTGGGTTCAAATCCGTTCTCAGACACTTAATAATTACCTAGCTGTGTGGCCTTGGGCAAGCCACTTAACCCCATTTGCCTTGCAAAAACCTAAAAAAAAAGAAAGAAAAAAGAATAAAAACAAAAGCTTAATAGAAAATGTAGACTTCAAACAAGAGACTCAAGAGACACATGAAAAGTTAAAATTAAAAAAGGGGGGGCAAGGGCAAAAAACTGTTATCAATTAATCTGAAACTGGCAATATCTATACCTGGAAGAAAGACTCTAACAACTCATGAGAATTGTAACTCTATTAGAAAAACATTTAAATAGCCAGAGGAGATGGACATGCATGCCTTATTTGAAAAACTGTTATCCAATAAGATGAAATTGGATATATCCTTACCTGGGCGAAAAACTCTAATAACTCTCAATAATTGTAATTCTAGTAGAGAGAACAGCCAGAAGTGATGGACATTCATCACCTATCTGAGACTCAGATAGAATGATTTAAAAACAATACCTCCTTAAGAAGGAGGACAGTAAAGAGATGGGAGGATGGAGGAGACTGAATGGGGTAAATCTCATTACATTAAGAGGTACAAAAGACTTATTGCAATAGAGGGGAATATGGAGAGATGTGAGAACCACCTGAATATTATTCTTATCATATTGGCTTAAAGTTAACATACACACAGTTAAATTAAGAAAGTTATCTTACCTTTAAAGTGTTAGAATGGGAAAAGGGGAGGGGGAGGAAATGGGGAATCAACACAAGGAAGGGAAGGAAGAAGGGGCAAAGGGAAAGGAGAAAAAAGGGAGGCTGGGTGATTGGATATAGGAGGGGAAAACACACTTAAGATTGCAGAATTCAGAAACAAAACACTGGGAAATATAGATAAAGGGGAAAAGGGGTGAAATACAGAGAGAAAATAACTTGGAAGGCAATAAAGAGTTACTAATTATAACTTTCAATATGAATGGGATGAACTCTCCATTAAAACATAAGCAAATAGCAGAGTGGATTAAAAACGAGAATCCTACAATATGCTACTTACAAGAAACTCAGCTTAAGCAGAGAGATACATATAGAATAAAGGTAAAAGGCTGGAGCTGAAGTGAAGAAAAAGGAGGGGGTAGCAATCCTTATCTCAGACAAAGCAGCTGCAAAAAATATATTATTAAAAGAAATAAGGAAGGAAGGCAATTACATCCTCCTAAAAGGTACCATAGACAATAAAGTAATTTCAATACTAAATGTGTATACACCCAATGGTATAGAATCCAAATACTTAGAGGAGAAGTTGGAGAAGTCACAGGAAGACATAGACCAAAAAACTCTACTAGTGGAACACCTCAATCTCCCACTCCCAGATTTAGATAAATCTAACTATAAAATAAACAAAAAGGAAGTTAAGGAGCTAAATGGATTTTTAGAAGACCTAGACATGATAGACTTGTGGAGGAAATTGAATGGGGATAGAAAGGAATATATACTTTATTTTCTGCAGTACATGGCACTTACACAAAAATTGACCATATACTAGGGCATAGAAACCTAACAATCAGTTGCAGAAAGGCAGAAATAGTGAATACACCCTTCTCAGATCATAATGCAATAAAAATCATATACAATATTGGGCCAGGGAGGTATAGAACCAAAAGTAACTGGAAACTGAATCAAACTCCAAATTATAGAAAGCATAAATTATTTTGTCCTAGATAATGACAATGAAGAAACAACACACCAAAATCTATGGGGCATATTCAAGGTGGTCGTCAGGGGATATATTATATCTTTAAATGTATCTATGAATAAATTAGGGAAAGAGGAAATCAATGAACTAAATATGCAATTAAAAAAATTTTAAAAGAACAAATTAAAAACTACCAGTCAAATACAAATTAGGAATTCTAAAAATTAAAGAAATTACTAAAATTGAAAGCAAGAAAACTATTGAACTAATAAATAAAACCTGGACCTGGTTTTATGAAAAATGCAATAAAATTGATAAACCTCAGGTCAATTTGATTTTAAAGAAGAAAGAAGAAAACCAAATTTCTAGTATCATCAATGAAAAAAGGTGAACTCACCACCAATGAGGAGGAAATTAAAGTAATAAATTAGAATCATTTTGCCCTACTCTATACAACTAAATTGGATAATCTCACTGAAATGGATGAATATTTACAAAAATATAGGTTGCCAGGTGAGATGAAGAGGAAGTTATTAAATTAAATTAAATTTGCCTACCTCAGAAAAAGAAATTCAATAAGTCATTATTGAACTCCCTAAGAAAAAAATCTCAAGGGCCAGATGGATTCATAAGTGAATTCTATCAAACATTTGTGGAATAACAGATTCCAATTCTATATAAACTATTTGGAAAAAATAAGTCATGTCAGAACTCTGCCTAAGGCTTTTTATTAAACCAATGTGGTACTGATGCCCAAACCAGGAGGAGTTAAAACAGAGAAAGAAAATTATAGACCTATCCCACTGATGAATATAGATGCAAAAATCTTAAATAAAATCTTTACAGAATGACTAAAACAAGTTACCACTAGGATAATACATTATAACCAAGCAGGATTTATCCCAGGAATGCAAGGTTGGTTAAATATTAGGGAAAACTATCAGTATAATTAATTATATCAATAGCAAACCTATCAGAAATCATATGATTATATCAATAGATGCTGAAAAAGCTTTTGACAAAATACAGAACCCATTCCTACTAAAAAACACTAGAGAGCATAGGAATAAATAGATTGCTCCTTAGAATAATAAACAGCATCTACCTGAAACCATCAACAAACATTATATGCAACAGGGATAGGTTAGAGGCACTCTCAATAAGATCGGTGTGAAACAAGGATTCCCGTTATCACGACTGCTATTCAATATTGTATTAGAAATGTTAGCTTCAGCAATAAGAGAAGAAAAAGAAATTGAAGGAATTAGAACTGGGAAGAAAGAGACAAAACTCTCACTCTTTGCAGATGACATGATGGTATACCTAGAGAATGCCAAAATAAATTATCTAAAAATATCACTAGAAATAATTACCAACTTTTACAAAGTTGCAGGATATAAAATAAATTCTCATAAATTCTCAACATTTATATATATATATATATATATATGTATATACATATACATATATATATATATGTATATGACTAGCAAGATGCAGCAGAAAGAGCTAGAGAGAGAAATCTCATTCAAAGTAACTTCAGACTAGATAAAATAACTGGGAGTCTACCTGTCAAGGCAGACTCAGAAACTTTTTGAAAACAATTACAAAATACTTCTCACACAAATAAAATCATACTTAAATAACTGGGCAAATATCAACTGCTCATGGATAGATTGAGCTAATATAATAAAAATAACCATTCCACTAAAATTAAACAACTTGTTTCATGCCCTACCAATCAAAATTCCAAAACATTGCTTTAATGAGTTAGAGAAAATTGTAAGTAAATTCATATGGAGAAATAAAAAGTCAAGAATCTCCAGAGATTTAATGAAAAAAAGTGCAAAAGTAGCTGGCTTAGTCCTACAAGTTCTAAAATTATATTACAAAGCATCAGTCATCAAAACTGTCTTGTACTGGCTAAGAAATAGAGTGGTGGATCAGTGGAACAGACTAGGTGCAATAGCAGGAAATGATGATAGTAATCTGCTGTTTGATAAACCCAAAGATTCTAGCCATTGGGATAAAAATTCTCTCTTTCATTAAAAGCTGTTGAGAAAATTGGAAGTTAGTATGGAAGACACTTAGATTAGACCAACACCTCACATCCTATATCAAGTTAAGATCAAGATGGATACAGAATCTAGACGTAAAAAACAATATTACAAGCAAACTAGAAGATCAAGAAATAGATTACATGTCAGATCTATGGAAATATAAGCAATTTATGGACCAAGTAAGAGATGGAGAACATCATCAAAAACAAACTCGATAATTTTGATTACATTAAATTAAAAAGGTTTTGTACAAACAAAACCACTGTAACCAAGATCAAAAGAAATGTAGCTAGGGGCGGCTAGGTGCCGTAGTGGATAAAATACCGGCCCTGGAGTCAGCAGTACCTGGGTTCAAATCCGGTCTCAGACACTAACTGTGTGGCCTTGGGCAAGCCACTTAACCCCATTTGCCTATAAAACCTAAAAAATTGTAGTAAATGTGGAAACAATTTTACTACTAGTGTTTCTGACAAAGGACTCATCTCTAAAATATATAGACAACTGAGTCAAATTTAAAAAAAAAGACAAGCCATTCCCTTATTGACAAATGGTCAGAGGATATGCAAAAGCAATTTAAAAATGAGGAAATCAAAACAAGCCATTAGTCATATGAAAATTTTCTCTAAATCACTAAATATTTGAGAAATGCAAATTAAAACATCTCTGAGGTACCACCTCACATCTTTCAGACTGGCCAATATGACCAAAAAGGACAATGGAAGAGATGTGGGAAATCTAGGACACTAATACATTGTTGGTGGAGCTGTGAATTCATCCAACAATGTATTAGTGTCCTAGATTTCCCACATCTCTTCCATTGGAGAGCAATTTGGAATTATGACCAAAAGACAACAAAAATGTGCATACCCTTTTATTCCAGCAATACCACTACTGGGTTTATACCCTGAAGAGATTATGAAAAAGGATAAAAACTTCATCTGTACAAAAATGTTCTTAGCAGTTCTGTTTGTGGTGGCAAAGAAATGGAAACTGAGGGAATTCCAATCAATTGGGGAATGGCTTAAATGTGGTATATGTTTATTATGGAACACTATTGTTTTATTAGAAACCAAGAGGCATGGGAATTCAGGGAAATCTGGAAGGATTTGCATGAACAGATGCTGAGCAAGATGAGTAGAACCCTAACAGTCACATGGGAGTGATAATCAACCTTAATGGACTTCCTCATATGAACAGGGCAACAATCAGGTACAATTTTGGGATATCTGAGATTGAGAATGCCATCTGTATCCTAAGAAAGAATTGTGGAGTTTGAATAAAGAGCAAAGACTTCCTATGTACTTTTAATTTAATTTTTTAAATTGTCTTATTATGTAATTCAGTTATATCTCATACTATATGTTTCTTCCTTAATTTTTTGATTTCTTTCTCATCACATTCAACTTAGATCAATGCATGCTATGGGAATGATATAAAGACTAACAAACTGACTTCTGTGTGGGGTGAGGGGAGGGAAGCAAGGTGGGGGGATTGTAAAACTGAAAATACATAAAACCTTTCTAAAATTATAAAAATGTACCAAATCATTCTTGATTAGAGAAAAGCAAATTAAAACAACATGAGCTATCACGTCATACCTATTAGATTGTCCAAGATGAGAAAAAGGCAAAATGATCAATGTTGGAGAGTTTGTGGGAGGATTGGGACATTAATGCCTTGCTGGTAGAGTTGTGAATGGATCCAACCACTCTGGGAAGCAATATGGAACTATGTCCAATGAGCAATAAAACTATTTGTAGCTTTTAACCCAGCAGTTCCAATTCTAGGACTATATCCAGAAGAAATTATAAAAAACAAGAAAAGTACTACATTTTTCCAAAATACTCATAGCGGCTTTTTTTGTAATGGCAAAGAATTGGAAATTGAGGGGATGCCCATCAATTGGGGAATGGTTAAGCAAGTTATGGTACATGAGTACTATGGAATATTATTGTTCTATAAGAAACCATAAATAGTAGGACTCTAGAGAATCATAGAATGACTTACAGGATCTGATGTTGAGTGAAAGGAGTAGAAGGGAGTAGAAATGTAATAACAATGTACATACAAACAACCTTGATGGAAGCAGTTCATCTCAGCAGTTTAGAGAGCTAGGTCAACCTTATTAGAGCAGCTATGAACAATGTTATCCCTATCCAGAGGAAAACCCCTTCAGAATATGATGAACATTTTATAATAAGTATCTCTTATGTATCTCTTTCCTTTAATCCTAATTCCTCATACCAAAAATGATTAATCTGTAACATGCTTATCAAAAATATGTATGTAAAATACTAACCTGACTCTTTGTCACTGAGGGGAGAGAGGTGGGAAGGGAGAGTGGAAGGAAATTTTGTAAATTACAAATATACATGTGCATATGGATGAAAATAAGTAAAAAAAAAATAAAGGCCCAAAAATTGAAGATAAAAAGCTTTCATCTTCATTTAAACTCCACAATTTCTTCTCTGAATACAGATGGCATTCTCCATCACAAATCCCCTCTAATTGCCCCTGAGTATTGCAGTGGTACAATGAACAAGTCCATCATAGTTGATCATCACCCTGTGTTGCTTCCAGCATGCACTTTTGTGTTCCTTTCCAAAGATGAAGTACATTCAATTTAAAGAAACCCTTATTTAACTTTTAACTATTCATTTGCTTCAATAAGTATTGATTGAATAACTTCTATATAAATGAACCATGTTGGATGCTGCCAATGCAAGGAACAAAACAAACTGTTCTCTGCCTTCAAGAAACTTACATTTTACAAGGAATACAAATGCATATATAGATAAATATCATTTAGGCTACAGATTTAGGTATGGGGGAAGAGAAATCAGAGATTTGGAAGTTTTGAAATGGATAAGTGTAAAAAAGAATTAGTAGATTATAGAAATCTTCCTACAGGAGGTGATACTTGAGTTGAGAATCCAAGGAAGATAAAGCAAATATGAGAATGGCATATCAGTGCAACTAAGGAGGGCCTATAGGAATACATAGTGGTAAAAAATAAAATATATGAGTACAATTAGATTGGAAACAGATTATGGAAGACATTACATTTCAAACTAAGGCATTTGTATTTCAATATAGAATAATAGGGTGCATAAGAAGGATTTTGAGCAAAAGAAGGAAATTATAAATTATATATATATATATATGCACACATAATATATATAAAACAGTTCTATATATAAATATTATTATATAAATATCTAAAGAACAAAACTGACTCACCAAGGTTAAAGAAGAAATACATATTGAGTGGGGAAAAAACTGAAAAAACATCACCCAATATTAACTCCAAAGAATAAGAATAGGAATAAAAATATTATTATGCTATAAAATAAAAAGAGAATTTGAGTTAATCATGGGGAAAGAGCAAGGTATGGCTGGTTTAGGGATAGTGTTCCTCTGAAAGCCTCTTCATCTTTGGAAAAATAAATTGAAAAGAAAAATGGGCAAGAATTGAATAAGATAAACTGGTATGAGGGATGATAGTTTGCATTGTTGGAGGGAATTTAGAATCAATGAAATCATAGATTCTTTCAAGAGGCTGAGCAAACAATGGATTGGAGAAAGTAGAAACCAGTGACAGTGAGATCAATTGGGATTCTATTGGAATAGTTGTGATGAATCAAGATAATGGGTATGTGAATGAAAAGATAGGGAAGATGAGAGACAGGTGTAGTTAGAAGAGATAGATCTAGATAACAGATTTGATGTGGGTCAGTGAAGAAGAGGAAAGAGTAGAATATGACAGTGAGGTTATAAACCTTCATTACTGGAAAAATAGTGCCATTAACAGTGTTAGGAAAGTTTGAAAGAGAAATGTGTTATGGCAGAAGAGTAATAGGTTAAAATTGAGTCATATTGAATTTGAGATCCAAATAAGATAAGTGATGTTTAAAAGCTATTTGGACGGATGGAACTGGTGTTCTTGAGATAAAATGGGACTAGAAGCTAAATATATAGGTTTCCAAATCATTTGCACTGAAATGTTTATTAAACCTATGTTGGCCGATGTGTACATTAAAAGGAAAGAATAAAGACATAGAAGACAAAAAGATCTAGAAAAGAAGCTCAAAGTTCACTTATCCTGATAATGATAATGATGATGATACAGCTAAGGAGACCAATAAGAAGGAGAGTAGTTGGGTAGTTAGAAGAAATACATAAGTCAGAGGAGAAATGAGAATTCAGGATAAGGAGGTCATTTATAGTATCAGATTCTAAAGAGATTTCAAAAAGACAAAGAAAGAGTCATAAAATCTGTCAATTAGAAATACATAATGATATTAAGAGAATATGTTCAGTTTACTTGAGTAGACTGCAAGGGTCTGAAAAGTGGATGATTGATCAGGAAGCGATAGCCACAAGTAGAAATTACACTTTCTAAGCATTTAGAAAACACTTCACTTAGCAGTGAAAAGAGACTATCTATACATTCATACATATATACTGTGTGTGTGTGTGTGTGTGTGTGTGTGTGTGTGTGTGTGTGTGTATTTTGGAAATGGATATAGAGGAGATGAGAAAGAATATTACTCATGTTGACTAATGTCCCATTGACCCTCTTTTATTTTTGGCTTGGTTTCTATAAAGCCAGTTTTGTATTCTTGACACTGGTGCACTTGTGATTACTGATTATCTCTGGATAAAATTTGAAAAATAGCTTCTCCCTGGGGCCACCCCCAAAATGCCCCCAATAAGTCTTGCATGCAAAACATTATAAAATATAGTATTTTCTCTCCAGACATAATGGATGAGTTCCAAAAATGCCAGTCTAGACTATGGAGGTTTTGCATATCAAGCTCTTTGCCCATGTAGCAAACACTGTATTCTTTGGAGTTTTGGAAAATAAATCTACCTTCCTTGGCCACTAGAGAAACAGGAAATGTCACCCTAAAGGTGTTGGAGGCGGATGCAATAATTTGCATCTATTAGAATTTCTTAAAATTCCTTTTATGTAAAGATCTCCAGGAGATATATAAATAACTCCAATCTGTTCAAATAACTTAAACAACAAATGTCCCCAACAAAGTTAAATCATCAGGCAAAAGAGCAAAAGTGGATAGAAGGGGGTGGATAGAAAGGTTAGGAAGCACAAATCACTCTTGAAACAACAGGGGACACAAATACTTAACCCAAGCACATGCTCCTCAATATCATGGGAGATGCTACAACTGTCATGGGAACTAATATTTAATACAGAATTTATCTACATACATCTACAGAAAATGTGAGGACATATCATCCACAGTTTAAGTTTATATCATTGTTGAGTTGTTATGGGGAAGAAAAATCAAAATAAAACCAGCATATATTATTAATTTGAAAAGAGTTTATATAAACTCATTATAGTATTGAATTATTTAAAAATTCAATTTTAATTTATTCAATTATTTTCAGAAAAGTATTTATTAAATGCAGACAATGGATAAGACAATGTGCTCAGGACTAAGTCTACATAATAAAAATGGAAAACTTCCTGGCTTTAAATTGCTTATATTCTATTGGATAGTGAACCATCTCTTAGTTAGGTTTTTTAATCTTGAAAAAAATATATTGTTATCACTGTGTTCAATGAAAATAGAAAGGAACTACACTGCTAGTACATTGTTGAGAAACAAAATGGATACTACAGGCAAAAGAATTGCAACTTTGCATTTATACCTGCACCAAATAGCTTCATATAAATCATGATGAAAGAAAGTATTCAATTTATAAATTAACTGAATGAGTTTTAATTCTGACCTTTAATTTATGACACTTATTAAATTAAGTTTTTCATAACAACTGTTAACCTTTCCCAATTGGGTTTCATTCAAGTTGTTTCTGACCAATTCTTCAACTTAATCAAAATAATTAAGAGTTTTAAGTTTACCTTTCAAAAGCTGATCAGTTTGAAATAAAACACATCATTAGATAAGTGATTCAGTCTCCATGGATTTCAGTTCTCAACTCAAGATATCATGGAGGAACATCAGTAAAGGTCTTTCTCACCTGTGTAAAAGGAGAGTATAGCCCAGTGTTGTAAGGAGCATTGGAAAGCCAGCATTGCTGAGGGTCCCTACCCCATCTCAGAAGAATAAGTTCAAGCCCTGGGGAGACAAATGCAACAGATGGAACTGGGTTGACCTAGCCTAATGAAGGGAACAAACCACTACATAGGCAGAACCATAAACAAATGATAAACCAGGGACCAGATCCAAGACCCAGTGCAAAAAGCTTAGGACTATACTCCCTTTGTCCCAGGAGCAGAATTCAACTGTAGCTACTATGCTATCTCAGAAGAGGGGAGTAATGACAAAATGCCTAGATGTGAAGCCTCAAAGAAGCTTATAAAATGGCCTCAAATCAAAACAGACCTACTGGAAGAGCTCTAAAAAGGATTTAAAAACAAAATAAGAAATGGGGCGGGGAGAAAATGGAGAAAAGAAACACCACGTGTCATGGAGGAGATTCGTGAAAAATTGACTGAATCAACTCCTTTAAAAGTAAAATTGACCAACTGGAAAAGGAATATAATTCAACTAAAAGCAAAATTAAGCAACTGGAAAAGGAAAGCAACGTATTTAAACTAAAACTAACCAACTTGAAAAGGAAACACGAAAGCTAGCTGAAGAAAATGAAATGCTAAAATAATAGAATTGTGCAAATGAAAACTAATGTCTGTATGAGACTCTATGAATCTACAAAACAGTCAGATAATTCACTAATTATCTCCACAAAGAACTAGCATAATAAAATTCCATAGAATATTGTAGCCAAAACCAAGAATTCTCAGCTAAAGGAGAAAAATACTGCAAACACCGAAAAAGAAGCAATGTAAATACGAAGAAATCACATTCAGGATTACACAAGTAAGGATTATACAGATTACACTGTTACAGAATGTTACTTCAACTCTAAAGAATCTGAAGTCCTGGAATATGATATCCCAGAGGATAAAGTACCTTGGATTACAATTGAGTATTATGAGAAATATCAATTTTATCAGATAAAAAGACCAGAACTGAACTGAACAGAAAGTTCAGTCTCCAAATTCAAGACTGAAGAGTTGCATAAAAAGATAAACAGAAAGGGAGAAAACATGAAAAGTATACATTCTTTCATGAGAAAATAATACTTATATTTCCTGGGAAATGTTTTTAAATATTTAAGAGCAGCAAACTTAGAGGGAGAGTATTGGTTTAGATAGATCATGAAAGTGAAGATACTTTAACTAATACTTTAACTCATGAGGATTAAATATAGTTGAGGGAGGATACTTAGAGGAGTGAGTGTAAAGGGATAATGAAGTGATTTTGATTTACACAATACTTTAGCTCATGAGGACTGTATTTCTATAGAGGGTACTTAGGGAAAGGGTGTTGTATAAATTGATTATAATTGTATTTTTATGGCACTTGAGATTAGTATTTCTAATGGGACAGTTGAGGGGAGTATACATGGTCACATGAAGTGACTATGAAGTAAAGATGCTTATAAATCAATCAATCACTAAATCAACCCCTGAGAATTATACTTCTATCAGGACAGATAAAGGGAGTATATCTAATCAGAGGATGTGAATATAAGACAGATTTAAAACAATTAAGACATGAAAAGAAGTATTATATTAGAAGTCAAGAAATTACATAAATAATACCACACAAAGAGACACAAACTCTTATTATAGTAGAAAGAATAAACAGAATTTCTCTAGAAAGAGATTCCAGTGTAAAAACTCTAAGAGCTATCATAGTCAATTTCCCAAATTCTCACATACAGGAGAAAATACTGCAAGCAGCAAAAAAGAAGCAATTTAAATACAAAAGAAACACAATCAGACTTACACAGTACTTAGTAGCTTCAACATTAAAGCACCAAGAAGATATCAAATACCATATATCAGATGGCAAGAGACCTTGGCTAACAGTCAAGAATTTACTACCCTGCAAAGTTCAGTATATTATGTCAGAGGAAAACATAAAGGTTCCACAAAATATAAGACTTCCAAAATTTCCTGATGAAAAGACCAGAACTGACCAGAGAATTCAATCTCCAAATAAAAGTCTCAAGGATGCATAGAAAAAGGTAAAAGAGAAGGGGAAAAGAAGCAAACAAAAAAACATGTTGGCCAAGAACATCAAATTTTACAGAGTCTTATAAGGGAAGATAAGATATTTGTAACTCTTGAGAATTATATTTC
This sequence comes from Macrotis lagotis, assembly GCF_037893015.1. Lineage (NCBI taxonomy): Eukaryota > Metazoa > Chordata > Mammalia > Peramelemorphia > Peramelidae > Macrotis > Macrotis lagotis. The sequence continues at coordinate 94,855,803 of NC_133662.1, read as the reverse complement.
TCTAAAAATAGTTAAAAGGTTAAAAATAATTAAAGATATTGGATTTAGAGATTATGGGTATAGTTGGTTCTTATCTTTCCATTGTCCAAGAGGACATCACTATGTCTGAGACACAAAAAAAAGCCCAGATGAAAAGCTGGGGGTGTATGCTCTAAACTAAATTAATAGTTTCCTTTGACCTAATTAGCACTTTCTCTGATAAGGACATCCTATGCTAGGTAGTCCAGAGTCAGTGCCTCCTATATCTTACAATCAAGTACAAAGTTTTTAAGAGAAACCTTCCTAGTATCCTAGTATTGAGAGCACTTAGAAACTTTAGCTAATTAAATAAAAAGTCACTTTAGGGCAGAGGATGGTAACCTACTTAGAAGCTTGGTACTTAATCCTTACTTCAATTAACAAGGGATTAAGTACCATGGTTGGAGAACAAAACAAATGGTTCATGAAATGACTATGTTTTGTATGATGCTTTGGCTCATGAGGATTGTGAGTCCATGGAAAGTAATTGAAAAGTGGGATAAAGTATAAAATGATTACAATTTGATGTGATTCATGATTCTTGAGAAGTGTATTTCTAAAGCAACGGAAGAGTGGAGGCTATATAGTGACTATATGAGGCAATGCTGTATATCAAACAATCAATTAATCAATCAACTTGTGATTGCACATTTGATTGACAGTACTTTGAGCTTATCAAGCAATCAATTAATCAATCTTGGATTTATATCACTTTAACTGATAGTACTTGATTGATAGTACTTGTGGAGAGGCACAAAGACTTATTATATCCAAGGGATACAAGGTAGAGTGTGAAAACTTAATAAATTTTATTCAAGAGATTTTGCCTGGAGAGGGAATAAGATACAATTCCACTTGGGTTTAAAAATCTATCCTACTCTATAGGGAAGTGGTGGGGAAAGGAAAGAAAAGAAAAGAAGGGACTGATGAAAAGGAAGGCAAAGGTATAAGTCGAAAATAAACTGAAAGTTATAATTTACAAGAGAAGTTCAAGGGGAAAGGGAGTAAAACTTTGTTGAGAAGGAATAAGAGGATAGGAAAGAGAAAAATATGAATAGGGAAAGACATCATGGAGAATTAATAATCTGAACTGTAAATGTGAATGTGATGAATGCTCCCATAAAATGGAAGTGGATAATAGAATGGATTAAAAACCAGAATAATATGCTGTTTACAAGAAACACCTTTGAAGCAGAGAGATATACACAGTGCAAAGATAAAAAACTGGAACAAAATATATTCTGCTTCAGCTAAAGTTAAAAAAAAAATCAGAGGTATTTATCCCAATCTCAGATAAAGCAAAAGCAAAAATCAATTTCATTGAAAGGGATAAAGATGGAAACTACATCTTCTTAAAAGGCACCTTAAGCAATGAATCTATATCATTAAATGTGTATGCACATAGTGGTATACCATCCAAATTGTTCGAAGAAAAACTGAATGAATTACAAGGAGATATAGACAGCAAAAGTTTAATAATGGGGGGCTTCAATCTCCCTCTCACAGAACTAGATAAATGTAACCACAACATAAACAAGAAGGAAATTAAGAAAGTGGATATAATCTTAGAAAATATAGATATCATAGATCTCTGAAGAAAAATTAATGAGGATAGAAAAGAATATTTATTTTATTCTGCAGTACTTGGCACCTCTACCAAAATTGACCATGTTCTCTAGCATAAAATCCTTATAATCAAATGTAAAAAGGCAGAAATAATAAATGTATGCTTCACAGATCATGATGCAAAAAATATAAATAGTCATTGAAAGACAAAAATTAATTGGAAACTAAATAGCTTAATTTTAAAGAATGAGTGGATCAAACAACAAATCATAGAAATAATTAATAATTACATCCTGGAAAATGATAAAAATGAGACATACTAAAATTTACAGGATGCAGCCAAGGGCAGTTTTAAGTGGAAATTTTATATCTCTAAATGCTTATATAAATAAATAGAGAAAGAGGAGATCAATGAATTAGGGTATACAACTAGAAAAGCTAGGAGAAGAACAAATTAAAGTTACCAATTAAATGCCAAATTAGAAATTCTGCAAATCAAAGGGAGAATCATAAAATTGAAAGCAAGAAACCATTGATATAGTAAATAAAATAGGAGTTGGTTTTGTGAAAAACAATAAAGTAGATAAAACATATATAAATCTGATTTTAATAAAAGAAAGAGGATAACCAAATTACTGGTGTCAAAAATGAAAAGGATGAACTAACCACCAATGAGAAGGACACTAAAAAGATAATACAGAACTATTTTGCCAAACTGTATGCCAATAAATTTGAAAACCAGGATGAAATGGATGAATATTTACAAAAACACAAACTGCCCAGATTAAAAGAAGATGTAATAAAATATTTAAATAACCCTTATTTCAGAAACAAACAAGTTGAAGAAACCTAAGAAAATGTCTTCAGGTAGCTGGATTCACAAGCAAATTCTACCAAACATTTAAAGAACAATTAACTCCTATTTTAAATAAACTATTTTTAAAAATAGGAGAAGAAAGAGTTCTAAAAAATCCTTTTGATGCTGATACCTAAACTGGGAAGAACCAAAGCAAAGAAAATTAATAGACCAATCTCCCTAATGAGCATTAATGCCAAAATCATAAATAAAATTTTAGCAAAGAGACTAAAGGAAGTTATTACTAAGATAATACACTATGATCATGTGGCATTTATACCACTAGGCAGAGATGGTTCAACATTAGTAAACTCTCAAAATAATTGACTATATCAATAACAAAACCTACAGAAATCATATGATTATCTCAAATGATGCTGAAAAAGCATTAGATAAAATACAACACCCATTCCTATTAAAAACACTGGTAACCATAGGAATAAATGGAGTTTTCATTAAAATAATAAGTAGTATCTTTCTAAAATCATCAGCAAATATTATATGTAATGGGAATAAACTTAGAGCATTTACAATAAGATCGGGGGTGAAATAAGGATGCCCATTATCACCATTACTGTTCAATATAGTATTAGAAATGTTAGCTTTGGCAATAAAGAAGGAAAAGAAATAGAAGGATTTAGAATGGGGAAGGAAGAAGCAAATTCTTCACCCTTTGCAGATGATTTTATGGTATACTTAGAGAACACAAGAAAATCATCTAAAAAACTACATGAAACAATTAACGAATTCAGTAAAATAAACTTATAAACCATCAGCATTTCCATATTTAAACAACAGTGTCCAAGAGAAAGAGAAAGAAGAGAAATTTCATTTAAAGTAACTGTCGACAACATTAAATACTTGGGAATCTACCTCCCATGACAAACCCAGAAACTGAATGAACACAATAACAAAGCCCTTCTCAAACAAAGACAGAGCTAAACAATTGGGAAAATGTCAATTTTTCATGGTTAGGTCGAGCTAATATAATAAAAGTGGCAATTCTAGCCAAATTTAATTACTTATTCAGTGCCACACCATCCAAACTATGAAATTACTGAGCTATAAAAAATAGTAAAAAAAAAAAACACTCATCTGGAGCAACAAAAGGTCAAGAATATCAAAGGAACTGATGAAAGGAAATGTAAAGGAAGTTGACCTAGTCCTGCCAGATCTCAAACTATACTATAAAGTTGCAGTCATCAAAACTGCCTGGTACTGGTTAAGAAATAAAGTAATGAATCAATGGATTAGGATAAATTCTAAAGAAACAGAAGTAACTGACTATAACAATTTACTATTTGACAAAGCCATAGGCATTAGCTTCTGGGATTATAAACTTACTGTTTGACAAAAATTGTTGGGAAAATTGGGAAAAATATGGTAAAAATTAGTAATTAGACCTACATTTCACACCCTATACCAAAATAAGGTCAAAATGGGCATAGGATTCAGACATAAAGTGCAACATCAAAGATCAGCTGATAGATCAAGAAATACTCTGTCAGATCTATGGAAAGGGGATAAATTTATGACCAAACAAAATAAAGAGCACATTATAAATTGCAAAATGGATGATTTTGACTATATCTAATTAAAAAGTTTTTGCACTAATAAAACCAATGCTGCAAAATTAGAAGGAATGCAGCAAGTCGGGAAACAATTTTCTCAGCTGGGGTTTCTGATAAGTATCTCATTTCTAAAATATATAGAGAATTGCATCAAATTTATAAGGCCACAAGTCATTTCCCAATTGATAAGTGGCAAAGGATATGGAAAGTTTTCAAATAAATATATTAAAGCCATATAATCAAATGAAAATTTCCAAATCATCACTAATTAGAGAATTGCAAATTAAAACAGCTTTGAGGTTTCACCTCACACCTATCAGATTGGTTAAAATGACAAAAAAGGAAAAAACAATCAATGTAGAAGAGTTTAGGAGAGGATTGGGACATTAATACATTGGTAGTGGAATTTTAAACTGATCCAACCATTCTGGAGAGCAATATGGAACTACATGCAAAGAGCAATAAAACTGATCAAACCCTTTGATCCAGCAATTCCAAAACTAGGCCTATATTCAGGAGAAATAAAAAATGGAAAAGATCCCACAGGTTCCAAAACAGTTTGTGCAGTTCTTTTGTATGATGAAAGAATTGGAAATTGATGGAATGCCCCTCAATTGGGGAATGGTTGGAAAAGTTATGGTATATGAATATTATGGAATACTCTTGTTCTCTAAGAAACCCTGAATGGTCAAACTCTAGAGAAGCATAGATTGAATTACAGGAACTGATGCTGAGCAAAGGGAACAGAACTAAGAGAACATTTATACACATTAAAAATTAAAACATTTAAAAATTTTTTTTAAATTAAAAAATAAAAATACAACAACATTGTGAGTTGATCAACAGTGATGGATGCAGCTCCTCTTTAGCAGTTCAACGATATAAGACAACACTGGTATACCTGATATGAACAATGCTATCCACATCCAGAGGATGAAAAACAAAACAAACAAAAAATCCTACAGAATGTGAATGAATGCTACCCTCACTTTTCTCTTTTGTATTTCTTTCCTATCTAATGGGTTTCTTTCTTTTTCCTTAATCCTAATTCTTCATTCTGAAAATGACCAATCTGTAAATATATCAAACATAAATATGAATATACAATATTCACCTGACTGTTCACCACTGAGGGGCGGATGGTGGGAAAGAAGAGTAGAAGAAAATCATTAACTTAAAAATACATATATTCAGGTAAATGAATGTCAAAAAGCATTCATAACATTTAATTGAACAAATAAAACCATTAGAACTAAAGAGAAAAAAAACCATGATAAAGAAAAGAAAAACATAAAACATTTCTCTATTTCTTTATTTCCCCATGCTTAGTATAGTGCCTGGAACCAAGTAGATACAATAAATGTTTATTGACAATTCTTGATTATACACACATGCATATATATATATATATAAAATATATATTTTTATGCAAATATATTTTCCTATACATACATAAGTATATATAATGTAAAAGACAAAGTAGATGGAACTTAAATGTCTTTAGTCAATGAAGTATGGTTTTATAACATTTTGAGCAGGAAAAGTTAAAAAAAAATGTGAGTTCAGAGTTCATGGAATTCTATTCCAGATACTTCATCTCTGAAAATAATTGATTGCTGGACACTAAAGAGCTGTTCACTTAATTTTATAATGGCTTTGTTTTTTTGTCTAAGAATAATTTCTTATGAAAGGACATTTAAGTGGTACAATGGATTGAGGTCTGCCCGTGGAGTTAGAAAGACATGAGTTCAAATTGGATCTCAGATATTTACTATCTGTATGACCCTGGGCAAGTCACAACCTTTGTCTCATTTTTCTCACTTGTAAAACTATCTGGAGAATGAAATGGCAAATTATTAAAAGTATCTTTGCCAAGAAAATCTCAAAAATAATAAAAATAATAAAAATTAGTAAATGACATATTTTATGTATCAAATTATGTAATAATTAATAGCTTACATTTATATATTGTGCTTAAGTTCTGCTACCAGTCTACCCCTATGATTAGGGAAGTAAAAGCAACCCCACAAGACCTGTATTTTTCTTAGTTTCATTGATTTATATGGCTGAATAATTCATAATCAAGCACCTAACCTACAGTTGATCAATCTCTATTCTTAGCTTGTCTACTCATTGAATAACCTAAGTTAGTCTATTATTGGAACCATACTCATATCCTCTCAAGCATGTTAGAACCTACTAGAACTGGGATAGCCTTTGAGGAGACAGGTTCACTTTTATGCCATGCTAAGACACTAGGGTAGGCCTTTGTAGAGGGGAACAGAACCTAGAGTTTCACTTTCTGGGACTTCATTTTATTTTAAAGAAGATATTACTTTTTTTAAGTTTTTGCAAGGCAATGGGGTTAAGTTGCTTGCCCAAGGCCACACAACTAGGTAATTTAAGTATCTGAGGCCGGATTTGAATTCAGGTACTCCTGACTCCAGGGCCAGTGCTCTATCCACTGCGCCACCTAGCTGCCCCCCAAAAGCTATTACTTTTAATCATCCTTTGAAAAACTTTCCACAAGAGTTCATTTTCTTTTTTGCCTTTTAATTTTTTTTTCAGTTCTGGATTCCCCACCTACTCATTGATAAGGTAATAAATGCAATAATCTCTAAACATATGAAGTCATGTAAAACATAAAGTTTATAATCTAATCCAATGTTATTTTTCATTATCACCAATCTCCATTTCTAAAATAAATTAAATACCTTTGAAGGTGTTTTTTTTTAATTTGGTTTGCTGTAAAGCTAGTTTTCAGCTCCCTCACCCCCATCATGGCAATTGATTTATATAAAAAAAACTTCTATATAAATTTATAATTCATGTGAATGTCATTTCTGATATCTGTTACCCATTTTTCATAATCAAATACATGTTGACTGGTACATGATTAAGTTTTTCAGCTGCTTGCCAAATCTTGTCATCATTTTTATTCTTCCTTCTCTTTTGCTAATTCTTATTTTTGCTTGAATAAAATGGTGATCTGACTATATACAAACAGCTGATTCAGGAATGGCTTCTGCATCAGTCTTTTGCTATCTGTTAAAATATAATCAATTTTGTGTGTGTATGATGCTGTCAATTCATAATCACTATATTTGGTGCCTACTGATTCACTATTAGAAAAAATAAAAGAAATGAGATGGAAAAGGGCTTTGTGTAGAATACTAGTCTTTTGCCCTTTCATTTCTTGCTCCTGACTTATTAAATCATGCATTTCTTCCTTAATTATTATTTCTTCTTTGAAGTAACCAAAAATTAAAATGTATTTTATCTGAATATATTTATTTCTTTATAGAAGTTCTCTACTTTTTCATCTTACATAACCAATGTTGGTACATAATCTGCAACTATTATCATGATAGTCTATCTGTAAATAATTTTGAGAACTAAAAAATGAATTGATAAAATGTCTCATGAAATAATATTCTTTGATGCCTTTGGCAAAAAAATTAAGATACATTCAGTAAATGCCCTTCTTTTCTTCTCAAATTAAGTGAAATTCAGCAAATGTCATTCTTTTCTTCTCAAAGCACTTATGAAGCAGCCTTATATTTACCTTTTCCTCCTTGTCACAAATATGTATAGTTAAGTAAAACAAATTCAAAAACTGGACATTTCTGGGGAAAAAAGTCTTTTGTGAATATTGAAGATATTACATCTATGTCCTGAGGTGGATAATGTTCTTCATCGTCTGTGCTCTGAAATAATAGCAGACTATGGCATAATCACTTAACAAGTCTAAGATGCTTTTCTTTTTTTTTCTTTTTTCTTTTTTTTTTAATTAACTAATATATTTTCATCCATATACACATGCATATTTGCAGGTTACAAAATTTTCCTACCCTCTCCCTTCCCTCCCCCCTCCCCTAAATAGGGAGCAGTCAAGTTAGCATTTTACATTAATATTTTGTTAAGAATATTTACAAATTGGTAATTTTTGGCATGAGGAATTAGGATTAAGGGAAAGAGATATATAAGACAAATTTTCATAAAATGTTCATCAGATTCAGAAGGGTTGTTTTTTTCTGTTTTTTGTTTAAACAAAACAAAACATTTTTTTTCCTCTGGTTGGGGAAAATAGAGTCCATAACCAGTCAAATACAGTTGCTCTAACTCAGAAGTTCCAAGAGCAGCTGCTTCCATCAAGGTTGTTCATCTTACAATGTTGTTGTTAATGTGTAGGTTGTTCTCTTAGTTCTACTCCTTTCCCTCAGCATCAGATCCTGTAACTCAATACATGCTTCTTTATCATCATATCTTCTCTATCTCTATCATTTATGGTTTCTTAAGAGCTGCTATGAATATTTTGGAACATGTAGGATTTTTCCCACTTTTTTATAATTTCTTCTGGATATAGACCTAGAATTTGAATTGCTGAGTTAAACAGTATGAACAGTTTTATTGCTCTTTGGGCATAGTTCTATATTGCTCTCCAGAAAGGTTGGATGCATTCACAGCTCCATCAGCAATGTATCAATGTCCCAATCCTCCAACAACCTCTCCAACATTGATCTTCCCTTTTTGGCTAATCTAATCTAATAGGTGTTAATTTACATTTCTCTAATCAATAGTGATTCGGATCATTTTTTTCATATGATTAAATATAGCTTTAATTTCTTCATTTGAAAACTGTCTGTTCATATCCTTTGACCATTTATCAATTTGGGAATGACTTGTGATCTTATAAATTTGATTCAATTTTCTATATATTTTAGAAATGAGTCCTTTATCAGAACTTTTAGTTGTGAAGATTTTTTCATAGCTTTATGCTTTCCTTCTAATTTTGTCATCATTGATTTAATTAGTGCAAAAACTGTTTAATTTAATATAGTCAAAATCATTCATTTTGTATTGTATAATATGCTCTAATTCCTGTTTGGTTATAAATTTATCCTTTTTTCTATAGATCAGATAGAGTATTTTTTGGTTTATTAATTTATTTATGGTATTTCTCTTTATTTCTAAATCCTGAACTCATTTTTTCCCTGTACGCATATTGACTTTATTTTGCTATAGGGATGCTTTTCTTTATATGCTCTTATTGCTTAACTTGTTATTCTGATTCTACTAATTTCACTGTACATTGGTTCATAAAATTCTTTCTAAGGTTCTCTGAAACTATCACTTTTGCAATTTCTTACAGTTCAATAATATTCCAGTATGGTCATAAACCACAATATATTTAGCCATTCTTCAATTGATTAAGACCCAACCCCACCCTTTAGTTTCTCTCTCTCTCTCTCTCTCTCTCTCTCTCTCTATATATATATATATATATATATATATATATATATATATATATATATATATATATATATATTTAGTTTTCTATATATTTTCCACTACATTAATAGTTGCATAAAATGTTTTGACCATGTGGGTTCTTTTTTATTTTTCTTTGATCTCTTGGTATATAAAGTCCTAGTAGTCAAATTGCTTACATATAACACTAATTCCTTCTATTTTTATTCATAATAGGAATGCCAAGATTGGTATGATTCAGTTATTTCAGCAGCAAGTATAGTTGGTCACTGAATATGAATCTTTTTGTCAAAGTCAGCATCTTAGTAAAAATTTGTATATGATCTTCAAAGTGAAATTAAGTTAATTTTATATAGATGAATATGTTACAGGACATTGCAAGAGCACTGAGAGATCAATTATAAAATATCTGAAGGTACCTGAATAATGAAGTATTTAGGTGGTATAATGGCTACAGCACAAGATCAAGAATTGGGAAGATATTAGTTTAAATCCAGCTTCATACACTTACCTCCTGTGTGACCCTAGCCGAGTCATTTAACATGCTTTTACCTCCATTTTTTCAATCGTAAAATGATGATGATAATAGCACCTATCTTTCAGAGTTGTGCTGAGGATTAAATGAGATAATATTTATAAATTTATTAGCATAATGCCTGATATATTATAGGCACTCAATTAATGTTTATCCCTTTCATTTCATCTGAAGTACCAAAAAATATCAATGGAGATTTCAAAAAAATGAAATTTAATTAACAACAAAAAGTGACCAAAAATAAATAAAATACATATCTGTGTTTCTATCTAAATAAAATCTTTATGTGTTTCATCTTCAAAAGTAATTCATATATTCTCACTGAGGTATTAATAGGGAATAGGCAAGTATTACAAATGGAATTCTACAATGAGCCAATTTTTTTGTCATCGTTCAGTTGTTTTCATTTATGTCTACTCTGTAATTCCATTGTGGGATTCCTTGACAGAAATATTGGAGTAAATTTTCCATTTACTTCTCTAGATTCTTTTTTTGGATGAGGAAACTGAAATAAACAGGGATGAGAGTGTTGTCCCAAGTTACATAACTAATAGCTATTTGAGTCCTGTTTGAATTCATGACACGCATTTTTTACCATCATTCAATTTACTGAAAGATATAGAGAATATAATACCAATAACAGGGCTTAGGTGCTGACTATTATTTAGAGAAATGAAATACTGACAAAAACTAACCATAAATTCCTTTAGTAGTAATGGTGGTGGTTGGATCTCCCATCCATTAAAATCATTCAATAATCCTTGAAAGACAATATATACAGGTTATTGAACATTTGATCATCTACATAAGTTAAAGCATAAAATAAGGAAACATACTTTTCTCAGGTATTTGTCACTGTGATATAGAAGATACAAGACAAGCCAAATTTGAGAGATTCAGCACAGATGGTGAGGTTCTTTGCATATGCAATCATACTTATTAGATCAATTGCAGAATACTGCTGAATTTTTGGAAGGGTTCTATAGGCACTGAAAAGAAATTCCTTTACTACCAACAGAGGAAAGACCAAATAGATGAAGAATAACTAATTTCCAGATTGCAACATACAGTTGGGTGGACAACGTATTGAATCTGTCCATTAATATGTTTATATGTATGAAGTATGAATGTATCACACATGGGCATGTGAATATATGTATCTATATGTATATATAGATACATATATACACATGCATGCATATACTTATTCAGAATTAAACAGAAGAATTTTGTGCTAATTTTTATTTAGGAATAACAAAAAATATTTTAATGACCTCAACTTTCTCCCTTTTTATACCAGTATTATAACAGTGGTGCCAGAAATGAAATAGGGTAGGTTTAAAAGAAAGTATCACATATAGAGGACAATAGAAATAATATCATTAGCATGGGCAATCAATAAGAATTTCTGAAGAACAAGAGTAGAAGATGTCAGTATCATAATTCATGACAAGAAAAGAAAAAGAACTGGTCAGGTGTTGAAGCAAAGAGGACAGGCAGGTATTCCAAAGATTCCACTTTCTTACATCAGGATAAAGCAAAGAAAATGATTAGAAAATTGGATTTACTCTTATTGTTGTATACTTTAGGGTGGATAGGTACAAAAATTATGTGGATAAGTAGGTATGAATTGTTGTGATCAGCATGAATGGAGTTATTTTCCAAACTGATGAAATAATAGATCCACTTCATTGTTTATATTTCCTGAATCTCTTCATATATATAATATCTTTTGATCTTATCAATAACCATCAGAGGTGCAAAGATTCAAATCTGATACTCTATTTTCCCCAACATCATCTTTTTAGACCTATTAACTCATTAGATACTGCTAATCACAGATGATCTTGAAGAATTTATCCTTTCTAATCTTTAGATATACCACTTATGTTGATCTCCTCACTTCCACTCCTTACCCACCAATAACTTGGACTCCATCCCTTGGTACCTGAGACTTGATAGTAAAATTTGTCCTTTTCTTTCTGGGGCTTAAGTCTCAATTATATCCCATGACATGCATCCTTTCAGGAACCTCATCCCTCCCAACAATTCATACTTCATTTCACCTCCTTTGCATTAAAAAAAAAATTCTCCTACTAGAAAGTAAGATCCTTGAAAGCAGGAACAAAGAATGAATAGCAATGACAATTTTTTCCTTAGCACATAGCCTAGGAAAAAGTTGTCATTGCTATTCATTCTTTGTTTTTTGAAGAGGATCAATTACACAGTATAATGGTGTCTTGACTTGAGTGTGAATTAGATTTAAATGAGGCAGTCATTAGCCTCACTCTCTCTTCCATCATCAAAGTCCAGGATGAAAGTTGAGATGACTAGCTATGACTCAGGATACAATGAATGATCTTGGTTTCTTAAATGTCTGACCAAGCTCCAAGTGTTTCAGAATGCATGCTTCATCATCCTTCATGAACATTGAAATAGTGTTCTCATCTATTCATTCCACCAGGGAAAATCTTCACATGCTTTGGGTTGACATCTCCCTAATGCAGCAATAGGTTTGAGACCTTTGGGTAATCCTCAAACTGATTTAGTCCATCTGTCAGGTTTTTTTGCTGGAGTGTGGTCCCTGAAAATGCTACAGGTTCTTGGCGTCATTCTAACTGGATAACAGATAGAATATCCAGGAAAGATGAGCCCTGAAATATATCAGCAAGTCCTCACAAGAGACGCTAGTCTAGGAAATAGTAAGGGATTTAATAAAGTTTAGTTATCTAGGATCCTACTTTCTAACTTCTTGTCAGTCTCTTTTGCTGGTCTGTCATCCAGATCTTATCAATTATTTTGGTGACTTTTAAAAAATATATATTTATTTAAAGCAATGGGATTGAGTGACTTGCTCAAACTCACACAGCTAGGTAACTATTTGAACTCAGGTCCTCCTGACTCCAGGGCAGTGCTACACCACCTAGCTAAGCTGTCCCCAGATCTTATCCCCTAAATAAGTATTCTTCCAAATATTTTATATTTCTTTTATATTTCTACTGTTTCAGTGAAATCATCAGTTCATGTTGGTTTAATCATCATCTTCATACCAACTACTCTCCTATCTACATACCAGTCCCAGTCTCTTTTCCCAACTTAAATTCTAAATCAGTTGCTTATTAGATATTTCAACCTGGATGTCTAAGAGACATTTTTTAAATTAAATCTTTATGAAACTGAACTCATATTGCCCACAACCCTCCTCTTTTCCAATGTTTGTATTTCTGTTGCAGGTACTGTTATATCAGTGATTCAGGTTCATATTCTTATCCTCAACTCCTCACTCTCCCTCATCTCTTAGCTGTCAAAGCTGGACATTCTATCTCCACAATATCTTCATATCTGACTCTTTATTCACATGTCTACAATGATGACCCTTCTGGTATCTCTCCCCACTTCAATTCTTTCTTTACACATAAGCCAACATAATTTCCCATAAGCACAGTTTGTTTGAATTGCAGAATTTGAGAGGTGATGGCAAAGAATGCAATGCTATTGCAAAGATCAGTTGTGGCAAAGTTGTGAGTTATGAGAGAGATACAGTTTTACTTTATTCTAGAGACAACAGGTAGCCACTGAAACTGAGTAGCTAATTAGATCTAAGCTTTAGGGGGAAACATTTAGAAGCAGTGTGGAGGATAGACTGGCTAAGGATAGAGGTTTGGGATGGGGAAATCCACTAAGAGACCATTTCTATAATCTGGTGAGATGTGGTGATTGTGGGATAGGGATAGATTTGCCAGTAGAAAAAATGAGTCAGATGCAAGAGAGATAGAAGTAGACAAGGCAATATATGAACATTGTATAAATGTGAGGAATGAGAGAAAATGAGGAGTTGAAGATGATACCAAAATTGGGAACCTTGGGAAACTAAAAAATCCATTGTTCTTTGAACATGAATGAACATCTGTGACCTTGGAATCATTTAACCTCTCAATGACCATGTAAATTCTCTAAGACTAAAAATGGCAAAGTGTGAAACTACATGGATGGAGGAAGTTTCGTACAAAATGTTCACTATACTAAAGAAATCATAAATCCAATCCTTATACTCTAAGCTTATCTAAAAACCAACACTAAAATATTATTTAATTAATTATGAAATTTCTCAGATTCTGCTAATAATTATAATTAATAACAGCAAATGTTAGGTAGCTTTTTATATTACAAAGTGCTTTGCATACATCTCAGTGCAAATTGTTATATCTAGACTTGATAGATCATGAGTTAAAGGTCTAGAGATAAAAGAGACTTCAAGGTTCATCTAGTCCAATTTCCATATACAGAAATTGTGGCACAAAGAGTTAAATAACTTGCTTATGATCTTGCATTGCATTCAACTCATCAAATTCCTCTGAATCTTAGCCCCAAACTCAGTAAATTAAATTTTCTTTCATAATTCTCTAGCCTTCTCCATTTTCCAGACAGATAGTTAATAATTCCTCCTGGGTATGCTCTAGCTGTGTTCACAACAATCTAATAAAATAAAATAAACTTTTACCAAATAAGAATTTGACATTATGCTGTATTTCTTTTGTAAAAAGCACTTCTAATAGTTGTATATAAGATATTTAGCTGCTATCAGTGTTAAAGGAATAAAAAAGTAAAAATAACATCTACATTTATAAAAATAACATTGCTGATGAACCCAGGGGTATAGATTTTAGGAACTAAAACTTGTTGACCTTGCTTAAACACTGGCATTTTATATTACAGTATGGTAAATCAGGAATTCGGGTGATAGCTGTAGGGATTTTGAAAAGACCTTTTGGTTTATGATATATACTGAAGAGTAGAGTAACAAAAATATAGATCTGCCCGTCTGAATGAATGAAACATATAGACTGAAGTTGTAGTATCTGGTGCCAGATATTGATCAGAGAGAATATAATGAATTGTATGATCTATAACACCATAATCTTGCTATTAATCTGCCTTTCAGGTCATAATCACATACACTTCTAAAAGCTAAACGAAACAGTGGGAGTCATCCAATTGAGGCCAAATGACTGAAATTACATACACATTAGTGTCCTCCATTAATAAATAAAAATAAATCACTTTGTGTCATAAATGTTGGGCACCAGCTAGAATGTAAATGAACACGTTTATCATATATCATTGCTTAATATATAATAGTAGAATAGCATGCTTACATTTCAGAAGGCATCACTTATACATTCCATCATGACAGATGTTAAAAATAAATAAACTTGCATCTCGTGACACGTTTCCATTATGCTGCTTTCTGTGAATTACTTTTATTTTCTCTCCTGGAAGAATCCCCAAATCGCTAAAATATATTTAGCCAGTATCCATTACTAGAAAGGTGAAAATGTATTTGGCAGTCCTTTGATCATCACTGCTCATTTAAAGGGATGACTTGATCAGAGGGAGGAATGGGGTAGTTTTAGTGTCCACTCAAGTCATTAGAAGGCCTTCATTCACATCTTTCCAGAGAGATGATCATTTATTCCATATGTAAAGATTTCCAGAGGAAATTCCAATTTCTCTGACATTTGCATACAGTTATAAGACATATTTGCAATATTTCATTTTGAAATGCAAATCAACTACCCTAACCACAAACATTGAATAAAATTAATTTGCCAAATATGGTGCTTATAATAGCAATCATGTAAGCTAAACAGTATTAGATTTGTGACTTGCCTGGAATCTCTAAACTAATAAACAGCAGATCTAAGATTATCACTCTTTTCTCCAAAATCCATGACCATTACTTTGTCCAACATTCTAACCACAAATATCTTTTGTCTTATTGCACAGATCTTCCAACATAAACTTTCTTTCTTCATCTTCTGTTTTATTTTCTCTACATTTCTCTTATTATGAAATACTTTATTGATTCTCATAACTTTTGGCAGCAACAAACTCTTGTAATCCTACAAGATCTTGATAAAAATGGCAACCAATAGCATTTCATCTTCCCTTATTTCCAATTTTGAAATGCATTTTTATTCATAATTTTGCATTTTCATCATGTTTCTGTCATAGAAGGAGACTTCCTAATATTATCCTGTATGAAGCTTTTCTAATGTCTTTTCAATTTTCCCTTCACTTCTTTGCTATATTTTAAAGAATCTTTCCCTTATTCTGTCTTCAACAGACAAGTAATACAAACATGTTGATAATAGAATTTTATTTATTTTGAAAGATAATATGGTGAAGTGGACAGAACCTTGGACTTAGAATCAGGAAGACCTGGACTGAAGTCTTACATTATATGCAAGGTCTGTAACTCTGGGCAAATATTTTATATTCATTAAACCTTCTATTTCATTGACTTTAATGAATATATTATCTTTCTCACAATTTTTGTGTATATGAGAATTGGAAACTAAGTCAATACTTGTCTCTCTGATCCAGATCTTCCTGACTCCATATCCACCATTGTATCCACCATGCCAGTGTATGCTTCTGTATATGTGAGATTCACTGATTGAAAAAAAAATAATTATAAATACATAAATGAAGGCATTGGACTAAATGATCTTCAAAATAAAGCATACCAGAAGAAAGTGATTACAATTTTGCAAAACTATAAAATCTATGTAAATATGAGCAATTTGAATAGAACAATTGTCTCATCTCATCTCAGTCTTCTTGTCTTCATCTATCTGTTTTTACCATTTTCTTCAGTCACTTATTCTTTTCTAAATTTTCTGCTTCTTTCATATGATGGGGGTGGAATGACTCATAGAAATGTTTGAAGGGTCAGTCATGTACTAAATGTACTGGGAGGATCTTAATGGGATTCCTACACATGATAGTCCTATTTATTCAGCCTAGTATTACAATTGCTTAAAAAAAATAAAAGAATAAGAGTATTGATGGATCTATTTAGCTGTTAAGTAAAAATTAATTAAAAATAAATTAAAGCAGGAATAACATGCTTTATTATTGGAATGTATATAAAATACTATTGGTGACCATGCTATTTCCTTGGAGATTTCAAGTCATGAATAACTTTGAATACAATTAGCATTAATGAAAGATAAATGGAAAGGAGAAGAAATCTATTGATATGGAATGAACATAACCAAAATAATATGTTAATAGTCATAGAATGAGCCATTGATTTGATAAACCAAATAAATCAGGGATCATCTACATCAAACACAAATTACTCTCCCTCACAATCTATATTGGCTATCTTTATTGTTAATTCTGGGCCATCAGGAATTTATAAAGGAGAAATCAAAGGATAAAAGTAAATTCATATATATATATATATATATATATATATATATATACATATATGTATATATATATATATATATATATATACACAATGAATCAATGACTATTTTCAATTTTCTATTTCCTTTATCCATTATTCTTTAATGTCCAACTTAACTTCTACATCATATAAGGAACATCATCTGACCATCTTAATCTAAGACAATTTCCCAGGCCTGAGATTCCCTTATTACATAAATAATTAAATTGTAAAATTTAATTATCAAAGCAAGGTTTGACATGGGTTTGTAAGTAATCCATATCATGATTGTGAGTAGATACACACTATGATTTCTACTAATTAAGCCATATCAAGAATTATTCTGTCAATGGATATAGGTGGCACAGTGGATGGAGTATATGAGTATATGATCTAAATGTTCTTGAATACAAATATGACCACAGACACTTTTAACTAGCTGTTTGATCCTGGACAAGTCATTGACTTATGTTTGTCTCAGTTTCCTCATCTGCAAAATAACCTAAAGAAATAAATGGCAAACCTCTCCAGTACTTTCACCAAGAAAACCCAAAATGTGATCCTGTAGAGTCAAGAATTGCTGAAAAACAACTGAACAACAATAGAATCAGTAAACAGATAAACGAAAAAAAAAGTCTTCTCTATGTGCAAAGCAATGAAGATATAAATAGGTAAATAATAATCAATGTATCTATCAAAGATTTTAGCTTCAAATACTATATGAGAGGCTCATATCTTTATGGTGCAGCAGGAAAAAGATTCTCATTCCTGTTCTATAATGTCATTTCCACATAAACGTTCATATCCATTTTAATGCTCAATTGATTAATTGTGCAAATTATATTGGTGAAAACTTTGTTTTGGGAATCTTTAGCAGCTGTGACTACAGCACTAATAAAAGAAATTGCAAAGTCAGAAGTCTATAGAATTTTAGATGTGACGATTGGGCTGGATGCAAGATCAATGGATAGGGGGTGTTGCCTTTATATAGGGTTCTAAGGTTTACCTATTCATAGATGACAAGTGGTCAACATTTGAATGCAACTTCATTCTGAGTCAATTTTCTCCATGTTAGGGAACTTCATTATTCAGAATTTATTAATTATCAAGTCATGATTTGTATCAGAAATGGACTACCTCATAAAAAGGACCCATGAGATACTACCTGCATTTTATGCACTATTACATTAGAGTTTCCCTGATTAGTGAATTTTGTGAAGTGGCTACATGTATCTTAATTTGGTTCCAACAAGATGAAGTGTCAACTAAAATTAAGTGACAAGCTTGACTGTACCTACATATGGTGATTCATATCATTTATGTATGATTTCTGTCCCAAGCAATAGAGAAAGCCTTGCTAAAGATTATGAAATCTTGGGAAATACAATACAATGAATGCTTTAAGTACATAGGTAGAATTTTAAACTTTACTTATGATCAAATCAAGGGCTTCAAGAAAGAAAGAAAAGATATTAATGTCAATAGATCCTTAATACGACTATCGAGCAAACACTTGTAAAATTATATTTGATTAAAATGACAGACTTCTAGCCAAGATGGTGGAGAGGAGACAGGCACGGTGTTAAGTGCTCCTGATTCCCCTCAAAAATGACATGAAAGAAATTTCTTAATAGAAATTTGATCGACAAAACCCAAAAAGAGAACCTAGGAGAAGAACACCTACTAACACCTACCAAGGTCTGTCGCAGGGGACCATGGGTGAACTGGGAACAGAGACCAGAGAGCCAGTGCAGGGACAGCAGCTGGGGTAAGCCAAATGACCAGCTTAGCCCCAGAGGCTTTTGTCTGTGGTGGGTGCAAGAGCCACCTTTCACCATGGAATCTTGGGAGTAGTGGAGGTGGGGAGGAGCTACGGGAGAGTGAGTTCCAACACAGAGAGTTTCAGAGCATGTCTGGAAAATTACCAGCTGGACTGGGACCTGAGGAACATACTTGCAGTGGAACCCTCTTCCCAGAATTAATGGTCAACAACTCCCACCCCCTCCAGCTCAGGTGTGGAGAATAGAGTTCATTCAACTGAAAGGGAGATTAACTGTCTCCCTCAGGGACCAGTCCATTGTTCAGGGTCAACTCAGACCCTGCTGCTGAGGAGCTCAAACACTCCAAAGAAATAAACCAATGCCCCCTACTGGCGGGCCCTTGGAATTACTTAGTCAAGTAAACAAAGGCTCTAGGATCTTCAAAAACAAGCCTGTAAGAGCTAGCCCCCAACCCCAACACAAGATCATAAAACCATGAAGAAAGGCCAACAAAAAGGGGGTATATGGAGAAATACTTAGAAGAAATAGATTCTAACCCAGAGAGATCTAGCACCGCTGAGAATATGAATTGATCTCCAGAAAGACTTCCTTGAAGAAATCAAGAAGGAGTTTAAAAATCAATTGGTAAAACTGGGAAAAGAAACTCAAGAGAAAATTAGCATGTTGCAACAAGAAAACAAAACCTTGGAAAATAAAACTGGACAAATAAAAAAAAAGAGAATAATTCTCTCAAATCTTCACTTGGACAAATGCAGAAAGGAAATGATTCTCTCACAACTAAACTTGGGCAAATGGAAAACTCCTTCAAGAACAGAATTGAGCAACTGCAAAAGGAGTTGCAAAAACTAAATGAAAAAAATTCTTCTCTAAAAAAAAAAGAATGGAATTGGTGGAAGCTAATGACTTCACGAGACAACAAGATTCTGTTAAACAAAACCAAAAGATGGGGACAGATAAGTGATGCAGGGGATAGAACACTGGCCCTGGAGTCAGGAGTACATGAGTTCAAATCTGGCCTCAGATACTTAATAATAGCTACCTAGCTGTGTGGCCTTGGGCAAGCCACTTAACCCCATTGTATTGCAAAAATAACTTCTAAAAATACCCAAAAGATGTAAAAAAATAGAAGAAAATGTAAACCAGCAAAACCACTGGCCTCACAAACAGATTGAGAAGGGACAACCCGAGAATTATAGGCCTTCCTGAAAACATTAAGAAGAAAAAAAGCGTATACTTAATATTACAGGATTTAGTGATGGAATATTGCCCTGATATCATGGAACAAGAGGGCAAAATAGTTATAGAAAGAATACATTGATCCCCTCTGTAATGAGATCCTAAAATGAAAACACAAAGGAATGTTGTGGCCAAATTCCAGAGCTATCAGATACAAGAGAAAATTGTGCAAGAAATAAAGAATTTAAATACCAAGGAGTCATGGTAAGGATTACTCAGGACCTGGCTGCATCAACATTAAGGTACTGAAGGGTCTGGAATGCAATATTCTGAAGAACAGGAGAACTTAGAATGCAGCCAAGAATCCACTATCCAGCAGAGGAGCCATCTCTTCCAGGGGGAAAAATGGATATTTAACGAAGTGAGAGAAATCCAACATTTCCTAATGAAAAGGCCAGAGCTAAACAGAAATGTGGACATCAAACAGGAGGCTCAAGAAACACATTAAAAGATAAAAAGGGGGCTAAAGAAAAAAAACTGCATTCAATAAGATGAACCTGGCTATATTCACCACTTGGGAGAAAACTCTAGAGAATCATAGCTCTACAAAAGAGAATATACTTAGTCAGAAGTGATGGTCACTCATGACTTATCTGTGAGAATGTTATAAGATGAAACTTGGTAAATCCCTACCTGGGAGAAAGACTCTAATAACTCTTGAGAATTGTAACTATATTAAAGAGAATATATTTAGCTAAATGTGACAGACACTCATAACTTTTCTGTGACTCAGAAAGAATGATTTAAAAACAATATCTCCTTACAAAGGTGGACAGTAAGGGGATGGAAGGATAGAGAAGATTGAATGGGGTAAATCTCATTATATTAAGAGGTACAAAAGACCTGTTGTAATAGAGTAGAAGAAGGGAGAAGGTGAGAACCACTGGAATCTTCATTTCATCGTACTTCTCTCAAAGTTAACTTACACACACTCAATTAAGAAACTTATCTTAGGGGCAGCTAGGTGGCGCAGTGGATAAAGCACTGGTCCTGGAGTCAGGAGTACCTGGGCTCAAATCCGGTCTCAGACACCTAATAATTACCTAGCTGTGTGGCCTTGAGCAAGCCATTTAACCCCATTTGCCTTGCAAAAAAAAGGAAACTTATCTTACCTTTCAAGTATTAAAAGGGGAAAAGGGGAGGGGGGGACAGGGAGGGGAAGAAAAATTGGAAGTAATAGAAGGAATGGAAGAAAGAAGGGGAAAAGGGAAAGGGGAAAGAAAAGGGATGGTTTTGATATAGGAGGGAAAGCATACTGATGATGGCAGTTGTCAGAAACAAAACACTGGGGAATATGGATAAAGGGAAAAAAGGGGAAAAATACAAACAGAAGGAAGATAGCATAGAGGGCAATAAAGAGTTAATAATTATAACTTTGGATGTGAATGGGATGAACTCTTGCTTAAAACATATGCAAATAGCAGAGTGGATTAAAACCTCCAAATCCTACAATATGCTACTTAGAAGAAAGGTAAAAGGCTGTGGCAAAAATCTATTTTACTTCAGCTGAAGCAAAAAAAAAAAACAGGGGAAGAAATTCTTAGGTCACACAGAGCAGATGCAAAAATAGAAAGTGTTAAAAGAGATAAGGAAGGAAACTATGTCCTCCTAAAAGGTACCATAGACAATAAAGTAATTTCAATACTAAATATGTATGCACCCAATGATATAGCATCCAAATTCTTAGAGGAGATGTTGAAAGAGCTACAGGAAGACATAGATAGCAAAACTCTACTAGTAGGAGATCTCACCCTCCCACTCTCATATTTAGATAAATGTAATCATAAGATAAATAAGAAGGAAGTTAAGGAGGTAAATAGATTGTTAGAAAACCCAGACATTATAGACCTATGTAGGAAATTGAATGGGGATAGAAAGGAATATACTTTTTTTTTTTCCTGCAGTACATGGCACTTAAACAAAAATTGACCATGTACTAGGATATTAAAAACCTAATGATCATTTACAGAAAGACAGAAATAATGAATAGATCTTTATCAGATCATAATGCCATAAAATCATATGCAGGGATATATAGACCAGAAGTAATTGGATACTAAATAACTTCATTTTAAAGAATGAGTGGATAAAATAACAAATTATAGAAAGAATTATTTAGTTCATCCTAGATAATGACAATAATGAAACAACACCCTAGAACCTATGGGATACACTCAAGGTGGCTGTCAGGGGGTATATTATTTCTTTAAAAGCTTACTTAAATAAATTAGAGAAAGAAAAAGATAAATAAACCAAATATGCAACTAAAAGAATTAGAGAAAGAATAAATTAAAAATCCCCAATTAAATATCAAATTTGAAAATCTAAAAATTAATGATGAAATTAATAAAATCAAAACAAGAAAACTATTGAACTAATAAATAAAACCAAGGGCTGCTTTTATTAAAGAAACAATGAAATTGATAAGCCTCTGGTCAATTTGAATAAAAAAAAAGAAAGAAAATCAAATTGCTAATATCATAAATGAAAAAGGTGAGCTAACTACCAATGAGAAGGAAATTAAAGTAATAATTAGAAATTATTTTGCCCAACTCTATGCCAATGAATTTCACAACCTAAGAGAAATGGATGAATATTTACAAAAAAATATAAGTTGCCCAGATTAAATGAAGAGGAAATTAAAAACTTAAATTACCCTATCTCAGAAAAAGAAATTCAACAAGTCATTATTGAACTCCCTAAGAAAAAATCCCCAGGGCCAAATTGATTCACAAGTGAATTCTATCAAATATTTAAGGAGCAATTGCTTCCAATTCTGTATAAACTCTGGAAAAATAGATGAAGATGGAACTTTGTCTAACTCTTTCTCTGACACCAATGTGGTGCTAATATCTAAACTAGGAAGTTAAAAAAGAGAAATAAAATTATAGGCCCATCTCTCTGATGAATATAAATGGAAAAATCTCAAATAAAATATTAGTAAAACAATTACAAGTTGTCACTAGTTTAATACATTATGATTAAGAAGGACTTATCCCAGGAATGCAGGGTTGGTACAATATTAGGAAAACTGTTAGTATAGTTAATTATATCAACAATAAACCTTTCAGAAATCATATGATTATATCAATAGATGCTGAAAAAGCTTTTGACAAAATACAGAACCCATTCCTACTAAAAACTGGTGTGTAGGAATAAATGGTTTGTTCCTCAGAATAATAAGCAGTATCTGTCTGAAACCATTAACAAGCATTATATGCAACAGGTATAGGCTAGAGGCTTTCCCAATAAGATCAGGGGTGAAACAAGGATGTCCATTATCACCACTACTATTCAATATTGTATTAGAAATGTTAGCTTCAGCAATAAGAGAAGAAAAAGAAATTGAAGGAATTAGAATTGGGAAGGAAGAGACAAAACTCTCACTCTTTGCAGATGGCATAATGATATACGTAGAGAATCCTAAAAAATCATCTAAAAACCTCCTGGAAACAATTAGCAACTTTAACAAAGTCACAGGATATAAAACAAATGCCTATAAATCCTCAACTTTTCTATATATGACTAGCAAGATATTGCAGAAAGAGCTAGAAAGAGAAATTCCATTCGAAATAACCTCAGACAATACAAAATACCTGGGAGTCTACCTGCCAAAGGAGACTCAGAAACTTTTTGAAAACAATTACAAAAAACTTCTCCCAGAAATAAAATCAGACTTAAATAACTGGGCAAACATCAACTGCTTTTGGATAGGTAGAGCTAATATAATAAAAATGATAATTCTGCCAAAATTAAACTACTTATTTAGTGCCCTACCAAACAAAATTCCAAAAAATTACTTTAATGAGTTAGAAAAAATTGTAAGTCAATTCATATGGAGAAAGAAGAAGTCAGGAATTTCAATGAAAATGTGCAAAGGAAGGTGGCTTACACTTACCAGATCTAAAAATATATTATAATGCATCAGTCATCAAAATTGTCTGGTATTAGCTAAGAAATAGAGTGGTGGACCAGTAGACTAGAGGAACTCTAATAGCAGGAATTAATTACAATAATCTGCTGTTTGATAAATCCTAAGAATCCAGCTATTGAGATAAAATTCTCTTTGATAAAAACTGCTGGGACTAGAAGATCAAGTAGTAGTAGTACAGAAACATTTTATGACCAAAGAAGAGATGGAGAACATCATTAAAAACAAACTAGATAATTTTGATTATATTAAATTAAAAAGCTTTTGCAGAGACAAAACCACTGTATTCAAAAGAAATTCAGTAAATTGGAAAATGATTTTTACAACTAGTATTTCTGTCAAAGGACTCATTTCTAAAATATACAGAGAACTGAGTCAAATTTAATGAAAATGCCATTCCCCACTGAACAAATGGTCAAAGGCCATGCAAAGGCAATTTACAGATGAGTAAATCAAAGCAATCCATAGTTATATGAAAAATTGCTCTAAATCACTAATTATTAGAGAAATGAAAATTAAAGCATCTCCTATGTAAACCTCACAGCTCTCACACTAGCCAATATGAACAGAAAGGACAATGAACAATGTTGGGAGAGATGTGGGAAATCTGGGACGCTAGTACATTGTTGGTGGAATTGTGAACTTATCCAAACTTTCTGGAGAGCAATTTGGAATTACACCCAAAGGGCATCAAAACTGTACATACCCTTCAATCCAGCAATACCTATACTAGGTCTATACCCTGAAGAGATTATGACAAAGGTTAAAAACATCACTTGCACAAAAATATTCATAGCAGCCCTGTTTGTGGTGGCAAAGAATAGGAAATTGGGTAATGTCCATCAATTGGGGAATGGTTTAACAAATTGTGATATATGTATGTCATGGAATACTATTGTTCTATTAGAAACCAGAAGGGATAGGAATTCAGGGAATTCTGGAAGGATTTGCATGTATTGATGCTGAGTGAGATGAGCAGAACCAGAAAAACATGGGCATGATGATTAACCTTGATGGACTTACTCATTCCATCAGTACAACAATCAGGGACAATTTGGGTCTATCTGCCATGGAGAATACCATCTGTATACAGTGAAAGAATTGTAGAGCTTGAACAAAGATCAAAGACCAAAGGCAATAACCTTCAATTTAGAAAAAAAAAACGTTTCTTATTATTTAATTTTGATATCTCTTATACTCTATTTTTCTTCCTTCAGGATATGATTTCTCTCTCATCACATTCAACTTAGATCAATGTATAATTTTACGTGTGGGGGGAGGGAAACAAGAATAGGGGAAAACATTGGAAAAGAAAATAAATAAAATCTTTCTTAAAATAAAATGACAATAGAAACTAAAATTATTTATTCAGTATCATAGCAATCCAAATAGAGAGCTAACAAAAAAATACAAAATTTATGAGAAGTAATAAAAAATTAAGAATTTAAAGGGAAATAATGGAGGGAATGGATAGAAAGGAGCTTACAAGTACTAGATGTCAAACTAAACTACAATGTAATAGTTCTTGAAACTATTCAGTACTTCATTAAAAAGAGAAAAGCCAATCCATGAAACTGATTAAGTATATTATTTCTTAGGTAAACAAATTTATTAATGTTATAGTTGATGAATCCAAACACCCTATCTTCTTGGATAAGGATTCAATATTTAACAAAAATTCTTAGGGGAAACTGGAAAGGAGTATGGCAGGGACTGGTAAATCTAATCAATACTTTATTCATGTACCCTCCAAAAAACTTCAAAAGGATATATGACGAATATAAAAGTTCTCATTGTAAACAAATTAGAGGAGTAAGGACAATATTATGTAGATAAAGAATTCATGTCCAAAAAAGTATAAAGAGAATTCCATCTTTTACAGGAAAGCCATCATAATTCTAGTTCTTTCCCTATGTTAATCATTTCCTTGTTATCTTTCATATTGTTTCCTTTGAACAGATTTGTTAGAGTTGTCTCTCCTATTAGACTTCCCATCTCCTTGAGTCAAAGACTGCCTTTTGCCTCTGTTTATATTCTTAGCATCTAGTAAAGCATTTGGTACTTAGTAGGCACTTAATAATTACTACTTGATAGATCACAAAGGATGAAATAGATAATTTTGAATATACACAACAACTGAAAAGTTTTTTACCAACAAAATCAATGGAGTTAAAATGAGAACAAATAGAAAATTGCTCCAATTCACTATCAATTTAGGAATGCAAATTACAGCAACTCTGAAGTTCTACCTCTAAATTAGATTCGCAAAAATGACCCAAAAATTACAGTTGTTTTATTGGGTTACAGAAATTCAGGCCTACACAATCACATGTCATTTCTGAATTTATGAGTCCAGTCATTCTGGAAAGCAATTTGAAACTATGATCAAAAAGTTACAAAATTGTGCATACCCTTTTGTCTAGTGATGTGATTACTTGTTCTACACCCTAAAGCAATAAGAAGAGAAAAACAATTCATATGTACATAGATATTTGTACCAGCTTCTTTCTGATATATCAAACACTTGGAAACTAAGGAATAGAACTATGCATTGATTATGAAATTGTCAATTAGTCAATAAGAATTTTAAGCACTTATAATACTCCGGAATAAGTGAAAGTCACAATGATGTACTAGAACTTGTCCATGTCAGTTTGCAAAAGTCAATTGTAAAAACAACCAAAAAAAGTCAATTGTTTAATTTTCAATGTATAGGCACACATCTTTGGAAAAACCTTTGACAAATACTACCAATCAGAGATTGATTAATTGACTTGGTGATTGTTCTATATTTTTAAAAAGGAAAGAACATTAATAATGCAGATTAAATCTAAATGTCTATTCTCCATAGTTTTTTTTTGGTGAGTTTGCTACCAGCACAGCCCTTATCTACTACAATATTACTGTGCCCTAGGAAATGATAAAAAAAAGACAGTTTTAGATAAATTGGGGTAAAAATTATTTTTAAAAGATAATACACAATGAAGGGAACAAAACTTGGAGAATATTTTGCATAATGCTGAAGAAGAACAACTTTGAAAAATGATTGAATTTTGATCAATGCAATGACCAACCATGATTCTAAAGCACCAATGAAAAATTATGCCTACTTATTCCTCCTGAGAGGTTTTAAAGTCATGGGGCAGAAAAAGACTTACATTTTTTAGGCATGGGAAATGAGTGTCTTTTCCCTGTTTAGAATATTATAAATAATAATTAGAGAAATGCAAACCAGAGCAACTTTAAATTTCTATCTAACATCTATCAGACTGGCAAAGATTACAAAAAAGGAAAGGGAAAAATATTGAAGATGTGGAAAAATAGGTATACAATTGCAGAGAAGTTGATATATTGGGCCAGTCATTCTAGAAAGCAATTCACCTATAAAGTTACAAAACTAAGGGTACCTAGCAGTTACTAACACTAGGCCTATATTTCCAAAATAATCAAATGAATAAGGAAAAAGACCTATATGAATGAAAATATTTGTAGCTGTTCTCTTTGTGGAAGTCAAAAATAAATTCAGAGGTTGTGATTTTGTTGTGGAATGATTAAATAATCTGTGGTATATGATCATTGGGTCATAAGAAATAATGAATTAAGTAATTTTTGAGAAAAGTAGAATGATTTTTATGAATCAAATATGAGTGAAGTGAGCAAGAGTTACACTTTAACAAAGTTATACTTTAAGAAAAATAGAACAAGAAATTATTTTGAAAATCTTAAGAACTCTGATCAATATACCATTAGTCTAAAAGTATGAAGATAAAATAAATAAATCACAGAACTCTAGTCAGAAAGGTGAAAAATTTAAAATTTACCTGGTTGACTAAATGAGTCTTGAAAGATTTTGACAGACAAGAGCATTAAGCTGCCTCTAACATAAAATAAATATTAAAATAAAATAAGTATAAAAAAGTAAAATTTTATATTTGGATTTAAAAATTCAATTTGTCATGTACATAATGGGGGAGGCAAGCCTAAAAAATAATTTATCCCTAAAAGGTTTGGGAATTTTATTGAACTGTAAGCTCAATTTCAATAAACAGTGTGACTATATGGCTTTTCCTCTCTTTTCCTAGCCCATCTTTTTTTTTTTAACAAAGCTTTCATTTTGTTTTTTTCTAATTGCATGCAAAGATAGTATTCAACATTCATCCTTTTGCAAGCTTTTGAATTACTCATTTTTCTACCACCCTCCCTTTCTTTCCCCTCTCCCCACAATAACAAACAATCTTACATAGATTGTGCATGAACAATCATACTTAACATATTTCTATATTAATCATACTGTGGAAGAATTAGACCTAAGGGGAAAATTGAGAAAGAAAGGTACAACATAAAAGAAGTAGATCATTCTCTGTGTTCCACCCCTTATTGTATGTATAATCAAAGATTCTATCCTGGGCTCTCTTCTCTTCTCACCAATCTACACACTACCTTAATCTTTTCAACTCCCATGGACTACCACTTGAAAAAGATATATTAAAAGAAATTCTGTTTAGTATGTATTACAGATCAAATCATCTCTTAGATTCCTTCCAATCCTGTGATTCTGTGATTCTCTCAGTCTTTTGACTAACACTTTTGAAAATAGTATTCAGTCTCTATACTTTACATTCAAACTCCAAAAAGTTTAGTTCCTTTATGGCATGGAAGTATTACTTCTTTCTAAAAGTATGTGCTTCTTCTCAAAATGGGGTTTGGTTCATTATCCTATTAGTAATTGCAAGTTAATTCAGGAAAAAAAAAGGAAATTAAGATTCAAAAATAGTAAGCTACTTATGTAAGAGTGTACTGATCAAGTTTCCAGAATAACAATATCAAAAGGAAAGAGGAAAAACTGTTGGAGTACTACCAAATTTGAAAAAGAATACCAGGAAACATGTCATGGGATAAGGGATTTAAGGGTCAAAGTCAATTTAAGTTTGAATGAACTAAGTAAAAAAGTGACACTTTTAAAGGAAGAAGACTAAGGCAAGAATAAGGATGATGATGATGGGGTGGCTAGTTGGCATAGCGGATAGAGCACCGGCCCTGGAGTCAGGAGTATCTGAGTTCAAATCTGGCCTCAGACACTTAATATTACCTAGCTGTGTGGCCTTGGGCAAGTCACTTAACCCCATTTGCCTTGCAAAAAAAAAACCCTAAACAAAAAAAGAGAATAAGGATGATAACCTAGGAACTGAGAAAATCAAAGATGTAATTTTTCTACAACTCATTCTGTAAAATGATCATGTCTTTCCATAAATTCTTCATAGATTATTTATCCAATGTATTAGTTCCTTTGGTTCTATTAGAATCAATAGATAAAGTAGCACTAATTATTTATTGCATGCTGGCAGCATGCTAATACTTGGGAATTTAAAGAATAATGAAAGAGTCCCTCTGACTTCAAAGAATTTACATTCTAATGAGGTAACATGTATAAAAAATATGAACATAAATAGGGATATACCAGATCCATAAATGAAGGTGAATGGCAATCACATTGTGGAGCAACACTAACAATTAGTCTAAGAAAGGTCTTTGGATAAAGTTGGAGTTGACTTATCTCTTTGGAGTCTATGGAACTTTTCACCCCAGAACATGGCTTCACCCTCTAACCCACTTCTCCCATTGATGAGTTCCTCCTGGAATCTGTTTGGAACAAGGGTTCCGGACTGCCATCTTTCATTCCTTTCCTAGCTATGTTTCTGAGTGTTCAGATTTTACTACCATGCTT